>NW_027618385.1:0-74872 GCF_964187855.1 Myxine glutinosa | reverse complement strand
GGAAACCCCACTTTTGCACTTGTATTAGTGTGGAAAAAACACTTTTTGCACTTGTGATAGTGTTGAAAAACCACTTTTCGCACTTGTGTTAGTGTTGAAAAACCACTTTTCGCACTTGTGTTAGTGTTGAAAAACCACTTTTCGCACTTGTGTTAGTGTAGAAAAACCACTTTCGCACTTGTGTTGGTGCAGGAAACCACTTTTGCACTTGTATTAGTGTGGAAAAAACTATTTTTGCACTTGTGATAGTGTTGAAAAACCACTTTTCGCACTTGTGTTAGTGTTGAAAAACCACTTTTCGCACTTGTGTTAGTGTTGAAAAACCACTTTTCGCACTTGTGTTGGTGCAGGAAACCACTTTTGCACTTGTATTAGTGTGGACAAAAACACTTTTTGCACTTGTGATAGTGTTGAAAAACCACTTTTCGCACTTGTGTTAGTGTTGAAAAACCACTTTTCGCACTTGTGTTGGTGCAGGAAACCACTTTTGCACTTGTATTAGTGTGGAAAAACCACTTTTCGCACTTGTGTTAGTGTTGAAAAACCACTTTTCGCACTTGTGTTAGTGTTGAAAAACCACTTTTCACACTTGTGTTAGTGTTGAAAAACCACTTTTCGCACTTGTGTTGGTGCAGGAAACCACTTTTGCACTTGTATTAGTGTGGAAAAACCACTTTTCGCACTTGTGTTAGTGTTGAAAAACCACTTTTCGCACTTGTATTGGTGCAGGAAACCACTTTTGCACTTGTATTAGTGTGGAAAAAACACTTTTTGCACTTGTGATAGTGTTGAAAACCCACTTTTCGCACTTCTGTTAGTGTTGAAAAACCACTTTTTGCACTTGTGTTGGTGCAGGAAACCACTTTTGCACTTGTATTAGTGTGGAAAAACCACTTTTCGCACTGGTGTTAGTGTTGAAAAACCACTTTTCGCACTTGTGTTGGTGCAGGAAACCACTTTTGCACTTGTATTAGTGTGGAAAAACCACTTTTCGCACTTGTGTTAGTGTTGAAAAACCACTTTTCGCACTTGTGTTAGTGTTGAAAAACCACTTTTCGCACTTGTGTTAGTGTTGAAAAACCACTTTTCGCACTTGTGTTAGTGTTGAAAAACCACTTTTCGCACTTGTGTTGGTGCAGGAAACCACTTTTGCACTTGTATTAGTGTGGAAAAAACTATTTTTGCACTTGTGATAGTGTTGAAAAACCACTTTTCGCACTTGTGTTAGTGTTGAAAAACCACTTTTCGCACTTGTGTTAGTGTTGAAAAACCACTTTTCGCACTTGTGTTGGTGCAGGAAACCACTTTTGCACTTGTATTAGTGTGGACAAAAACACTTTTTGCACTTGTGATAGTGTTGAAAAACCACTTTTCGCACTTGTGTTAGTGTTGAAAAACCACTTTTCGCACTTGTATTGGTGCAGGAAACCACTATTGCACTTGTATTAGTGTGGAAAAACCACTTTTCGCACTTGTGTTAGTGTTGAAAAACCACTTTTCGCACTTGTGTTAGTGTTGAAAAACCACTTTTCGCACTTGCGTTGGTGCAGGAAACCACTTTTGCACTTGTATTAGTGTGGAAAAAACACCTTTCGCACTTGTGTTAGTGTTGAAAAACCACTTTTCGCACTTGTGTTAGTGTTGAAAAACCACTTTTCGCACTTGTGTTAGTGTTGAAAAACCACTTTTCGCACTTGTGTTGGTGCAGGAAACCACTTTTGCACTTGTATTAGTGTGGAAAAAACACTTTTTGCACTTGTGATAGTGTTGAAAACCACTTTTCACACTTGTGTTAGTGTTGAAAAACCACTTTTCGCACTTGTGTTGGTGCAGGAAACCACTTTTGCACTTGTATTAGTGTGGAAAAAACACATTTTGCACTTGTGATAGTGTTGAAAAACCACTTTTCGCACTTGTGTTAGTGTTGAAAAACCACTTTTCGCACTTGTGTTAGTGTTGAAAAACCACTTTTCGCACTTGTGTTAGTGTTGAAAAACCACTTTTCGCACTTGTGTTGGTGCAGGAAACCACTTTTGCACTTGTATTAGTGTGGAAAAACCACTTTTCGCACTTGTGTTAGTGTGAAAAACCACTTTTCGCACTTGTGTTAGTGTTGAAAAACCACTTTTCACACTTGTGTTAGTGTTGAAAAACCACTTTTCGCACTTGTGTTGGTGCAGGAAACCACTTTTGCACTTGTATTAGTGTGGAAAAACCACTTTTCGCACTTGTGTTAGTGTTGAAAAACCACTTTTCGCACTTGTATTGGTGCAGGAAACCACTTTTGCACTTGTATTAGTGTGGAAAAACCACTTTTCGCACTTGTGTTAGTGTTGAAAAACCACTTTTCGCACTTGTGTTAGTGTTGAAAAACCACATTTCGCACTTGTGTTAGTGTTGAAAAACCACTTTTCGCACTTGTGTTGGTGCAGGAAACCACTTTTGCACTTGTATTAGTGTGGAAAAAACACCTTTCGCAATTGTGTTAGTGTTGAAAAACCACTTTTCGCACTTGTGTTAGTGTTGAAAAACCACTTTTCGCACTTGTGTTGGTGCAGGAAACCACATTTGCACTTGTATTAGTGTGGAAAAAACACTTTTTGCACTTGTGATAGTGTTGAAAAACCACTTTTCGCACTTGTGTTAGTGTTGAAAACCACTTTTCGCACTTGTGTTAGTGTTGAAAAACCACTTTTCGCACTTGTGTTAGTGTAGAAAAACCACTTTCGCACTTGTGTTGGTGCAGGAAACCACTTTTGCACTTGTATTAGTGTGGAAAAAACTATTTTTGCACTTGTGATAGTGTTGAAAAACCACTTTTCGCACTTGTGTTAGTGTTGAAAAACCACTTTTCGCACTTGTGTTAGTGTTGAAAAACCACTTTTCGCACTTGTGTTGGTGCAGGAAACCACTTTTGCACTTGTATTAGTGTGGACAAAAACACTTTTTGCACTTGTGATAGTGTTGAAAAACCACTTTTCGCACTTGTGTTAGTGTTGAAAAACCACTTTTCGCACTTGTGTTGGTGCAGGAAACCACTTTTGCACTTGTATTAGTGTGGAAAAACCACTTTTTGCACTTGTGATAGTGTTGAAAAACCACTTTTCGCACTTGTGTTAGTGTTGAAAAACCACTTTTCGCACTTGTGTTAGTGTTGAAAAACCACTTTTCGCACTTGTGTTGCTGCAGGAAACCACTTTTGCACTTGTATTAGTGTGGAAAAAACACCTTTCGCACTTGTGTTACTGTTGAAAAACCACTTTTCGCACTTGTGTTAGTGTTGAAAAACCACTTTTCGCACTTGTGTTTGTGCAGGAAACCACTTTTGCACTTGTATTAGTGTGGAAAAAACACTTTTTGCACTTGTGATAGTGTTGAAAAACCACTTTTCGCACATGTGTTAGTGTTGAAAAACCACTTTTCGCACTTGTGTTAGTGTTGAAAAACCACTTTTCGCACTTGTGTTAGTGTAGAAAAACCACTTTCGCACTTGTGTTGGTGCAGGAAACCACTTTTGCACTTGTATTAGTGTGGAAAAAACTATTTTTGCACTTGTGATAGTGTTGAAAAACCACTTTTCGCACTTGTGTTAGTGTTGAAAAACCACTTTTCGCACTTGTGTTAGTGTTGAAAAACCACTTTTCGCACTTGTGTTGGTGCAGGAAACCACTTTTGCACTTGTATTAGTGTGGACAAAAACACTTTTTGCACTTGTGATAGTGTTGAAAAACCACTTTTCGCACTTGTGTTAGTGTTGAAAAACCACTTTTCGCACTTGTGTTGGTGCAGGAAACCACTTTTGCACTTGTATTAGTGTGGAAAAACCACTTTTCGCACTTGTGTTAGTGTTGAAAAACCACTTTTCGCACTTGTGTTAGTGTTGAAAAACCACTTTTCACACTTGTGTTAGTGTTGAAAAACCACTTTTCGCACTTGTGTTGGTGCAGGAAACCACTTTTGCACTTGTATTAGTGTGGAAAAACCACTTTTCGCACTTGTGTTAGTGTTGAAAAACCACTTTTCGCACTTGTATTGGTGCAGGAAACCACTTTTGCACTTGTATTAGTGTGGAAAAAACACTTTTTGCACTTGTGATAGTGTTGAAAACCCACTTTTCGCACTTCTGTTAGTGTTGAAAAACCACTTTTTGCACTTGTGTTGGTGCAGGAAACCACTTTTGCACTTGTATTAGTGTGGAAAAACCACTTTTCGCACTGGTGTTAGTGTTGAAAAACCACTTTTCGCACTTGTGTTGGTGCAGGAAACCACTTTTGCACTTGTATTAGTGTGGAAAAACCACTTTTCGCACTTGTGTTAGTGTTGAAAAACCACTTTCCGCACTTGTGTTAGTGTTGAAAAACCACTTTTCGCACTTGTGTTGGTGCAGGAAACCACTTTTGCACTTGTATTAGTGTGAAAAACCACTTTTCGCACTTGTGTTAGTGTTGAAAAACCACTTTTCGCACTTGTGTTGGTGCAGGAAACCACTTTTGCACTTGTATTAGTGTGGAAAAACCACTTTTTGCACTTGTGATAGTGTTGAAAAACCACTTTTCGCACTTGTGTTAGTGTTGAAAACCACTTTTCGCACTTGTGTTAGTGTTGAAAAACCACTTTTCGCACTTGTGTTGCTGCAGGAAACCACTTTTGCACTTGTATTAGTGTGGAAAAACACCTTTCGCACTTGTGTTACTGTTGAAAAACCACTTTTCGCACTTGTGTTAGTGTTGAAAAACCACTTTTCGCACTTGTGTTTGTGCAGGAAACCACTTTTGCACTTGTATTAGTGTGGAAAAAACACTTTTTGCACTTGTGATAGTGTTGAAAAACCACTTTTCGCACTTGTGTTAGTGTTGAAAAACCACTTTTCGCACTTGTGTTAGTGTTGAAAAACCACTTTTCGCACTTGTGTTAGTGTAGAAAAACCACTTTCGCACTTGTGTTGGTGCAGGAAACCACTTTTGCACTTGTATTAGTGTGGAAAAAACTATTTTTGCACTTGTGATAGTGTTGAAAAACCACTTTTCGCACTTGTGTTAGTGTTGAAAAAACCACTTTTCGCACTTGTGTTAGTGTTGAAAAACCACTTTTCGCACTTGTGTTGGTGCAGGAAACCACTTTTGCACTTGTATTAGTGTGGACAAAAACACTTTTTGCACTTGTGATAGTGTTGAAAAACCACTTTTCGCACTTGTGTTAGTGTTGAAAAACCACTTTTCGCACTTGTGTTGGTGCAGGAAACCACTTTTGCACTTGTATTAGTGTGGAAAAACCACTTTTCGCACTTGTGTTAGTGTTGAAAAACCACTTTTCGCACTTGTGTTAGTGTTGAAAAACCACTTTTCACACTTGTGTTAGTGTTGAAAAACCACTTTTCGCACTTGTGTTGGTGCAGGAAACCACTTTTGCACTTGTATTAGTGTGGAAAAACCACTTTTCGCACTTGTGTTAGTGTTGAAAAACCACTTTTCGCACTTGTATTGGTGCAGGAAACCACTTTTGCACTTGTATTAGTGTGGAAAAAACACTTTTTGCACTTGTGATAGTGTTGAAAACCCACTTTTCGCACTTCTGTTAGTGTTGAAAAACCACTTTTTGCACTTGTGTTGGTGCAGGAAACCACTTTTGCACTTGTATTAGTGTGGAAAAACCACTTTTCGCACTGGTGTTAGTGTTGAAAAACCACTTTTCGCACTTGTGTTGGTGCAGGAAACCACTTTTGCACTTGTATTAGTGTGGAAAAACCACTTTTCGCACTTGTGTTAGTGTTGAAAAACCACTTTTCGCACTTGTGTTAGTGTTGAAAAACCACTTTTCGCACTTGTGTTAGTGTTGAAAAACCACTTTTCGCACTTGTGTTAGTGTTGAAAAACCACTTTTCGCACTTGTGTTGGTGCAGGAAACCACTTTTGCACTTGTATTAGTGTGGAAAAAACTATTTTTGCACTTGTGATAGTGTTGAAAAACCACTTTTCGCACTTGTGTTAGTGTTGAAAAACCACTTTTCGCACTTGTGTTAGTGTTGAAAAACCACTTTTCGCACTTGTGTTGGTGCAGGAAACCACTTTTGCACTTGTATTAGTGTGGACAAAAACACTTTTTGCACTTGTGATAGTGTTGAAAAACCACTTTTCGCACTTGTGTTAGTGTTGAAAAACCACTTTTCGCACTTGTATTGGTGCAGGAAACCACTATTGCACTTGTATTAGTGTGGAAAAACCACTTTTCGCACTTGTGTTAGTGTTGAAAAACCACTTTTCGCACTTGTGTTAGTGTTGAAAAACCACTTTTCGCACTTGTGTTAGTGTTGAAAAACCACTTTTCGCACTTGTGTTGGTGCAGGAAACCACTTTTGCACTTGTATTAGTGTGGACAAAAACACTTTTTGCACTTGTGATAGTGTTGAAAAACCACTTTTCGCACTTGTGTTAGTGTTGAAAAACCACTTTTCGCACTTGTGTTGGTGCAGGAAACCACTTTTGCACTTGTATTAGTGTGGAAAAACCACTTTTCGCACTTGTGTTAGTGTTGAAAAACCACTTTTCGCACTTGTGTTAGTGTTGAAAAACCACTTTTCACACTTGTGTTAGTGTTGAAAAACCACTTTTCGCACTTGTGTTGGTGCAGGAAACCACTTTTGCACTTGTATTAGTGTGGAAAAACCACTTTTCGCACTTGTGTTAGTGTTGAAAAACCACTTTTCGCACTTGTATTGGTGCAGGAAACCACTTTTGCACTTGTATTAGTGTGGAAAAAACACTTTTTGCACTTGTGATAGTGTTGAAAACCCACTTTTCGCACTTCTGTTAGTGTTGAAAAACCACTTTTTGCACTTGTGTTGGTGCAGGAAACCACTTTTGCACTTGTATTAGTGTGGAAAAACCACTTTTCGCACTGGTGTTAGTGTTGAAAAACCACTTTTCGCACTTGTGTTGGTGCAGGAAACCACTTTTGCACTTGTATTAGTGTGGAAAAACCACTTTTCGCACTTGTGTTAGTGTTGAAAAACCACTTTTCGCACTTGTGTTAGTGTTGAAAAACCACTTTTCGCACTTGTGTTAGTGTTGAAAAACCACTTTTCGCACTTGTGTTAGTGTTGAAAAACCACTTTTCGCACTTGTGTTGGTGCAGGAAACCACTTTTGCACTTGTATTAGTGTGGAAAAAACTATTTTTGCACTTGTGATAGTGTTGAAAAACCACTTTTCGCACTTGTGTTAGTGTTGAAAAACCACTTTTCGCACTTGTGTTAGTGTTGAAAAACCACTTTTCGCACTTGTGTTGGTGCAGGAAACCACTTTTGCACTTGTATTAGTGTGGACAAAAACACTTTTTGCACTTGTGATAGTGTTGAAAAACCACTTTTCGCACTTGTGTTAGTGTTGAAAAACCACTTTTCGCACTTGTATTGGTGCAGGAAACCACTATTGCACTTGTATTAGTGTGGAAAAACCACTTTTCGCACTTGTGTTAGTGTTGAAAAACCACTTTTCGCACTTGTGTTAGTGTTGAAAAACCACTTTTCGCACTTGCGTTGGTGCAGGAAACCACTTTTGCACTTGTATTAGTGTGGAAAAAACACCTTTCGCACTTGTGTTAGTGTTGAAAAACCACTTTTCGCACTTGTGTTAGTGTTGAAAAACCACTTTTCGCACTTGTGTTAGTGTTGAAAAACCACTTTTCGCACTTGTGTTGGTGCAGGAAACCACTTTTGCACTTGTATTAGTGTGGAAAAAACACTTTTTGCACTTGTGATAGTGTTGAAAACCACTTTTCACACTTGTGTTAGTGTTGAAAAACCACTTTTCGCACTTGTGTTGGTGCAGGAAACCACTTTTGCACTTGTATTAGTGTGGAAAAAACACATTTTGCACTTGTGATAGTGTTGAAAAACCACTTTTCGCACTTGTGTTAGTGTTGAAAAACCACTTTTCGCACTTGTGTTAGTGTTGAAAAACCACTTTTCGCACTTGTGTTAGTGTTGAAAAACCACTTTTCGCACTTGTGTTGGTGCAGGAAACCACTTTTGCACTTGTATTAGTGTGGAAAAACCACTTTTCGCACTTGTGTTAGTGTTGAAAAACCACTTTTCGCACTTGTGTTAGTGTTGAAAAACCACTTTTCACACTTGTGTTAGTGTTGAAAAACCACTTTTCGCACTTGTGTTGGTGCAGGAAACCACTTTTGCACTTGTATTAGTGTGGAAAAACCACTTTTCGCACTTGTGTTAGTGTTGAAAAACCACTTTTCGCACTTGTATTGGTGCAGGAAACCACTTTTGCACTTGTATTAGTGTGGAAAAACCACTTTTCGCACTTGTGTTAGTGTTGAAAAACCACTTTTCGCACTTGTGTTAGTGTTGAAAAACCACATTTCGCACTTGTGTTAGTGTTGAAAAACCACTTTTCGCACTTGTGTTGGTGCAGGAAACCACTTTTGCACTTGTATTAGTGTGGAAAAAACACCTTTCGCAATTGTGTTAGTGTTGAAAAACCACTTTTCGCACTTGTGTTAGTGTTGAAAAACCACTTTTCGCACTTGTGTTGGTGCAGGAAACCACATTTGCACTTGTATTAGTGTGGAAAAAACACTTTTTGCACTTGTGATAGTGTTGAAAAACCACTTTTCGCACTTGTGTTAGTGTTGAAAACCACTTTTCGCACTTGTGTTAGTGTTGAAAAACCACTTTTCGCACTTGTGTTAGTGTAGAAAAACCACTTTCGCACTTGTGTTGGTGCAGGAAACCACTTTTGCACTTGTATTAGTGTGGAAAAAACTATTTTTGCACTTGTGATAGTGTTGAAAAACCACTTTTCGCACTTGTGTTAGTGTTGAAAAACCACTTTTCGCACTTGTGTTAGTGTTGAAAAACCACTTTTCGCACTTGTGTTGGTGCAGGAAACCACTTTTGCACTTGTATTAGTGTGGACAAAAACACTTTTTGCACTTGTGATAGTGTTGAAAAACCACTTTTCGCACTTGTGTTAGTGTTGAAAAACCACTTTTCGCACTTGTGTTGGTGCAGGAAACCACTTTTGCACTTGTATTAGTGTGGAAAAACCACTTTTTGCACTTGTGATAGTGTTGAAAAACCACTTTTCGCACTTGTGTTAGTGTTGAAAAACCACTTTTCGCACTTGTGTTAGTGTTGAAAAACCACTTTTCGCACTTGTGTTGCTGCAGGAAACCACTTTTGCACTTGTATTAGTGTGGAAAAAACACCTTTCGCACTTGTGTTACTGTTGAAAAACCACTTTTCGCACTTGTGTTAGTGTTGAAAAACCACTTTTCGCACTTGTGTTTGTGCAGGAAACCACTTTTGCACTTGTATTAGTGTGGAAAAAACACTTTTTGCACTTGTGATAGTGTTGAAAAACCACTTTTCGCACATGTGTTAGTGTTGAAAAACCACTTTTCGCACTTGTGTTAGTGTTGAAAAACCACTTTTCGCACTTGTGTTAGTGTAGAAAAACCACTTTCGCACTTGTGTTGGTGCAGGAAACCACTTTTGCACTTGTATTAGTGTGGAAAAAACTATTTTTGCACTTGTGATAGTGTTGAAAAACCACTTTTCGCACTTGTGTTAGTGTTGAAAAACCACTTTTCGCACTTGTGTTAGTGTTGAAAAACCACTTTTCGCACTTGTGTTGGTGCAGGAAACCACTTTTGCACTTGTATTAGTGTGGACAAAAACACTTTTTGCACTTGTGATAGTGTTGAAAAACCACTTTTCGCACTTGTGTTAGTGTTGAAAAACCACTTTTCGCACTTGTGTTGGTGCAGGAAACCACTTTTGCACTTGTATTAGTGTGGAAAAACCACTTTTCGCACTTGTGTTAGTGTTGAAAAACCACTTTTCGCACTTGTGTTAGTGTTGAAAAACCACTTTTCACACTTGTGTTAGTGTTGAAAAACCACTTTTCGCACTTGTGTTGGTGCAGGAAACCACTTTTGCACTTGTATTAGTGTGGAAAAACCACTTTTCGCACTTGTGTTAGTGTTGAAAAACCACTTTTCGCACTTGTATTGGTGCAGGAAACCACTTTTGCACTTGTATTAGTGTGGAAAAAACACTTTTTGCACTTGTGATAGTGTTGAAAACCCACTTTTCGCACTTCTGTTAGTGTTGAAAAACCACTTTTTGCACTTGTGTTGGTGCAGGAAACCACTTTTGCACTTGTATTAGTGTGGAAAAACCACTTTTCGCACTGGTGTTAGTGTTGAAAAACCACTTTTCGCACTTGTGTTGGTGCAGGAAACCACTTTTGCACTTGTATTAGTGTGGAAAAACCACTTTTCGCACTTGTGTTAGTGTTGAAAAACCACTTTCCGCACTTGTGTTAGTGTTGAAAAACCACTTTTCGCACTTGTGTTGGTGCAGGAAACCACTTTTGCACTTGTATTAGTGTGAAAAACCACTTTTCGCACTTGTGTTAGTGTTGAAAAACCACTTTTCGCACTTGTGTTGGTGCAGGAAACCACTTTTGCACTTGTATTAGTGTGGAAAAACCACTTTTTGCACTTGTGATAGTGTTGAAAAACCACTTTTCGCACTTGTGTTAGTGTTGAAAAACCACTTTTCGCACTTGTGTTAGTGTTGAAAAACCACTTTTCGCACTTGTGTTGCTGCAGGAAACCACTTTTGCACTTGTATTAGTGTGGAAAAAACACCTTTCGCACTTGTGTTACTGTTGAAAAACCACTTTTCGCACTTGTGTTAGTGTTGAAAAACCACTTTTCGCACTTGTGTTTGTGCAGGAAACCACTTTTGCACTTGTATTAGTGTGGAAAAAACACTTTTTGCACTTGTGATAGTGTTGAAAAACCACTTTTCGCACTTGTGTTAGTGTTGAAAAACCACTTTTCGCACTTGTGTTAGTGTTGAAAAACCACTTTTCGCACTTGTGTTAGTGTAGAAAAACCACTTTCGCACTTGTGTTGGTGCAGGAAACCACTTTTGCACTTGTATTAGTGTGGAAAAAACTATTTTTGCACTTGTGATAGTGTTGAAAAACCACTTTTCGCACTTGTGTTAGTGTTGAAAAACCACTTTTCGCACTTGTGTTGGTGCAGGAAACCACTTTTGCACTTGTATTAGTGTGGACAAAAACACTTTTTGCACTTGTGATAGTGTTGAAAAACCACTTTTCGCACTTGTGTTAGTGTTGAAAAACCACTTTTCGCACTTGTGTTGGTGCAGGAAACCACTTTTGCACTTGTATTAGTGTGGAAAAACCACTTTTCGCACTTGTGTTAGTGTTGAAAAACCACTTTTCGCACTTGTGTTAGTGTTGAAAAACCACTTTTCACACTTGTGTTAGTGTTGAAAAACCACTTTTCGCACTTGTGTTGGTGCAGGAAACCACTTTTGCACTTGTATTAGTGTGGAAAAACCACTTTTCGCACTTGTGTTAGTGTTGAAAAACCACTTTTCGCACTTGTATTGGTGCAGGAAACCACTTTTGCACTTGTATTAGTGTGGAAAAAACACTTTTGCACTTGTGATAGTGTTGAAAACCCACTTTTCGCACTTCTGTTAGTGTTGAAAAACCACTTTTTGCACTTGTGTTGGTGCAGGAAACCACTTTTGCACTTGTATTAGTGTGGAAAAACCACTTTTCGCACTGGTGTTAGTGTTGAAAAACCACTTTTCGCACTTGTGTTGGTGCAGGAAACCACTTTTGCACTTGTATTAGTGTGGAAAAACCACTTTTCGCACTTGTGTTAGTGTTGAAAAACCACTTTTCGCACTTGTGTTAGTGTTGAAAAACCACTTTTCGCACTTGTGTTAGTGTTGAAAAACCACTTTTCGCACTTGTGTTAGTGTTGAAAAACCACTTTTCGCACTTGTGTTGGTGCAGGAAACCACTTTTGCACTTGTATTAGTGTGGAAAAAACTATTTTTGCACTTGTGATAGTGTTGAAAAACCACTTTTCGCACTTGTGTTAGTGTTGAAAAACCACTTTTCGCACTTGTGTTAGTGTTGAAAAACCACTTTTCGCACTTGTGTTGGTGCAGGAAACCACTTTTGCACTTGTATTAGTGTGGACAAAAACACTTTTTGCACTTGTGATAGTGTTGAAAAACCACTTTTCGCACTTGTGTTAGTGTTGAAAAACCACTTTTCGCACTTGTATTGGTGCAGGAAACCACTATTGCACTTGTATTAGTGTGGAAAAACCACTTTTCGCACTTGTGTTAGTGTTGAAAAACCACTTTTCGCACTTGTGTTAGTGTTGAAAAACCACTTTTCGCACTTGCGTTGGTGCAGGAAACCACTTTTGCACTTGTATTAGTGTGGAAAAAACACCTTTCGCACTTGTGTTAGTGTTGAAAAACCACTTTTCGCACTTGTGTTAGTGTTGAAAAACCACTTTTCGCACTTGTGTTAGTGTTGAAAAACCACTTTTCGCACTTGTGTTGGTGCAGGAAACCACTTTTGCACTTGTATTAGTGTGGAAAAAACACTTTTTGCACTTGTGATAGTGTTGAAAACCACTTTTCACACTTGTGTTAGTGTTGAAAAACCACTTTTCGCACTTGTGTTGGTGCAGGAAACCACTTTTGCACTTGTATTAGTGTGGAAAAAACACATTTTGCACTTGTGATAGTGTTGAAAAACCACTTTTCGCACTTGTGTTAGTGTTGAAAAAACCACTTTTGCACTTGTATTAGTGTGGAAAAACCACTTTTCGCACTTGTGTTAGTGTTGAAAAACCACTTTTCGCACTTGTGTTAGTGTTGAAAAACCACTTTTCACACTTGTGTTAGTGTTGAAAAACCACTTTTCGCACTTGTGTTGGTGCAGGAAACCACTTTTGCACTTGTATTAGTGTGGAAAAACCACTTTTCGCACTTGTGTTAGTGTTGAAAACCACTTTTCGCACTTGTATTGGTGCAGGAAACCACTTTTGCACTTGTATTAGTGTGGAAAAAACACTTTTTGCACTTGTGATAGTGTTGAAAACCCACTTTTCGCACTTCTGTTAGTGTTGAAAAACCACTTTTTGCACTTGTGTTGGTGCAGGAAACCACTTTTGCACTTGTATTAGTGTGGAAAAACCACTTTTCGCACTGATGTTAGTGTTGAAAAACCACTTTTCGCACTTGTGTTGGTGCAGGAAACCACTTTTGCACTTGTATTAGTGTGGAAAAACCACTTTTCGCACTTGTGTTAGTGTTGAAAAACCACTTTTCGCACTTGTGTTAGTGTTGAAAAACCACTTTTCGCACTTGTGTTAGTGTTGAAAACCACTTTTCGCACTTGTGTTAGTGTTGAAAAACCACTTTTCGCACTTGTGTTGGTGCAGGAAACCACTTTTGCACTTGTATTAGTGTGGAAAAAACTATTTTTGCACTTGTGATAGTGTTGAAAAACCACTTTTCGCACTTGTGTTAGTGTTGAAAAACCACTTTTCGCACTTGTGTTAGTGTTGAAAAACCACTTTTCGCACTTGTGTTGGTGCAGGAAACCACTTTTGCACTTGTATTAGTGTGGACAAAAACACTTTTTGCACTTGTGATAGTGTTGAAAAACCACTTTTCGCACTTGTGTTAGTGTTGAAAAACCACTTTTCGCACTTGTATTGGTGCAGGAAACCACTTTTGCACTTGTATTAGTGTGGAAAAACCACTTTTCGCACTTGTGTTATTGTTGAAAAACCACTTTTCGCACTTGTGTTAGTGTTGAAAAACCACTTTTTGCACTTGTGTTAGTGTTGAAAAACCACTTTTCGCACTTGCGTTGGTGCAGGAAACCACTTTTGCACTTGTATTAGTGTGGAAAAAACACCTTTCGCACTTGTGTTAGTGTTGAAAAACCACTTTTCGCACTTGTGTTAGTGTTGAAAAACCACTTTTCGCACTTGTGTTAATGTTGAAAAACCACTTTTCGCACTTGTGTTGGTGCAGGAAACCACTTTTGCACTTGTATTAGTGTGGACAAAACACTTTTTGCACTTGTGATAGTGTTGAAAAACCACTTTCGCACTTGTGTTAGTGTTGAAAAACAACTTTTCGCACTTGTATTGGTGCAGGAAACCACTTTTGCACTTGTATTAGTGTGGAAAAACCACTTTTCGCACTTGTGTTAGTGTTGAAAAACCACTTTTCGCACTTGTGTTAGTGTTGAAAAACCACATTTCGCACTTGTGTTAGTGTTGAAAAACCACTTTTCGCACTTGTGTTGGTGCAGGAAACCACTTTTGCACTTGTTATTAGTGTGGAAAAAACACCTTTCGCACTTGTGTTAGTGTTGAAAAACCACTTTTCGCACTTGTGTTAGTGTTGAAAGACCACTTTTCGCACTTGTGTTGGTGCAGGAAACCACTTTTGCACTTGTATTAGTGTGGAAAAAACACTTTTTGCACTTGTGATAGTGTTGAAAAACCACTTTTCGCACTTGTGTTAGTGTTGAAAACCACTTTTCGCACTTGTGTTAGTGTTGAAAAACCACTTTTCGCACTTGTGTTAGTGTAGAAAAACCACTTTCGCACTTGTGTTGGTGCAGGAAACCACTTTTGCACTTGTATTAGTGTGGAAAAAACTATTTTTGCACTTGTGATAGTGTTGAAAAACCACTTTTCGCACTTGTGTTAGTGTTGAAAAACCACTTTTCGCACTTGTGTTAGTGTTGAAAAACCACTTTTCGCACTTGTGTTGGTGCAGGAAACCACTTTTGCACTTGTATTAGTGTGGACAAAAACACTTTTTGCACTTGTGATAGTGTTGAAAAAACCACTTTTCGCACTTGTGTTAGTGTTGAAAAACCACTTTTCGCACTTGTGTTGGTGCAGGAAACCACTTTTGCACTTGTATTAGTGTGGAAAAACCACTTTTCGCACTTGTGTTAGTGTTGAAAACCACTTTTCGCACTTGTGTTAGTGTTGAAAAACCACTTTTCGCACTTGTGTTGGTGCAGGAAACCACTTTTGCACTTGTATTAGTGTGGAAAAACACTTTTTGCACTTGTGATAGTGTTGAAAAACCACTTTTCGCACTTGTGTTAGTGTTGAAAAACCACTTTTCGCACTTGTGTTAGTGTTGAAAAACCACTTTTCGCACTTGTGTTAGTGTAGAAAACCACTTTCGCACTTGTGTTGGTGCAGGAAACCACTTTTGCACTTGTATTAGTGTGGAAAAAACTATTTTTGCACTTGTGATAGTGTTGAAAAACCACTTTTCGCACTTGTGTTAGTGTTGAAAAACCACTTTTCGCACTTGTGTTAGTGTTGAAAAACCACTTTTCGCACTTGTGTTGGTGCAGGAAACCACTTTTGCACTTGTATTAGTGTGGACAAAAACACTTTTTGCACTTGTGATAGTGTTGAAAAACCACTTTTCGCACTTGTGTTAGTGTTGAAAAACCACTTTTCGCACTTGTGTTGGTGCAGGAAACCACTTTTGCACTTGTATTAGTGTGGAAAAACCACTTTTCGCACTTGTGTTAGTGTTGAAAAACCACTTTTCGCACTTGTGTTAGTGTTGAAAAACCACTTTTCACACTTGTGTTAGTGTTGAAAAACCACTTTTCGCACTTGTGTTGGTGCAGGAAACCACTTTTGCACTTGTATTAGTGTGGAAAAACCACTTTTCGCACTTGTGTTAGTGTTGAAAAACCACTTTTCGCACTTGTATTGGTGCAGGAAACCACTTTTGCACTTGTATTAGTGTGGAAAAAACACTTTTTGCACTTGTGATAGTGTTGAAAACCCACTTTTCGCACTTGTGTTAGTGTTGAAAAACCACTTTTTGCACTTGTGTTGGTGCAGGAAACCACTTTTGCACTTGTATAAGTGTGGAAAAACCACTTTTCGCACTGATGTTAGTGTTGAAAAACCACTTTTCGCACTTGTGTTGGTGCAGGAAACCACTTTTGCACTTGTATTAGTGTGGAAAAACCACTTTTCGCACTTGTGTTAGTGTTGAAAAACCACTTTTCGCACTTGTGTTAGTGTTGAAAAACCACTTTTCGCACTTGTCTTAGTGTTGAAAAACCACTTTTCGCACTTGTGTTAGTGTTGAAAAACCACTTTTCGCACTTGTGTTGGTGCAGGAAACCACTTTTGCACTTGTATTAGTGTGGAAAAAACTATTTTTGCACTTGTGATAGTGTTGAAAAACCACTTTTCGCACTTGTGTTAGTGTTGAAAAACCACTTTTCGCACTTGTGTTAGTGTTGAAAAACCACTTTTCGCACTTGTGTTGGTGCAGGAAACCACTTTTGCACTTGTATTAGTGTGGACAAAAACACTTTTTGCACTTGTGATAGTGTTGAAAAACCACTTTTCGCACTTGTGTTAGTGTTGAAAAACCACTTTTCGCACTTGTATTGGTGCAGGAAACCACTTTTGCACTTGTATTAGTGTGGAAAAACCACTTTTCGCACTTGTGTTATTGTTGAAAAACCACTTTTCGCACTTGTGTTAGTGTTGAAAAACCACTTTTCGCACTTGTGTTAGTGTTGAAAAACCACTTTTCGCACTTGCGTTGGTGCAGGAAACCACTTTTGCACTTGTATTAGTGTGGAAAAAACACCTTTCGCACTTGTGTTAGTGTTGAAAAACCACTTTTCGCACTTGTGTTAGTGTTGAAAAACCACTTTTCGCACTTGTGTTAGTGTTGAAAAACCACTTTTCGCACTTGTGTTGGTGCAGGAAACCACTTTTGCACTTGTATTAGTGTGGACAAAAACACTTTTTGCACTTGTGATAGTGTTGAAAAACCACTTTTCGCACTTGTGTTAGTGTTGAAAAACCACTTTTCGCACTTGTATTAGTGCAGGAAACCACTTTTGCACTTGTATTAGTGTGGAAAAACCACTTTTCGCACTTGTGTTAGTGTTGAAAAACCACTTTTCGCACTTGTGTTAGTGTTGAAAAACCACATTTCGCACTTGTGTTAGTGTTGAAAAACCACTTTTCGCACTTGTGTTGGTGCAGGAAACCACTTTTGCACTTGTATTAGTGTGGAAAAAACACCTTTCGCAATTGTGTTAGTGTTGAAAAACCACTTTTCGCACTTGTGTTAGTGTTGAAAAACCACTTTTCGCACTTGTGTTGGTGCAGGAAACCACTTTTGCACTTGTATTAGTGTGGAAAAAACACTTTTTGCACTTGTGATAGTGTTGAAAAACCACTTTTCGCACTTGTGTTAGTGTTGAAAACCACTTTTCGCACTTGTGTTAGTGTTGAAAAACCACTTTTCGCACTTGTGTTAGTGTAGCAAAACCACTTTCGCACTTGTGTTGGTGCAGGAAACCACTTTTGCACTTGTATTAGTGTGGAAAAAACTATTTTTGCACTTGTGATAGTGTTGAAAAACCACTTTTCGCACTTGTGTTAGTGTTGAAAAACCACTTTTCGCACTTGTGTTAGTGTTGAAAAACCACTTTTCGCACTTGTGTTGGTGCAGGAAACCACTTTTGCACTTGTATTAGTGTGGACAAAAACACTTTTTGCACTTGTGATAGTGTTGAAAAACCACTTTTCGCACTTGTGTTAGTGTTGAAAAACCACTTTTCGCACTTGTGTTGGTGCAGGAAACCACTTTTGCACTTGTATTAGTGTGGAAAAACCACTTTTTGCACTTGTGATAGTGTTGAAAAACCACTTTTCGCACTTGTGTTAGTGTTGAAAAACCACTTTTCGCACTTGTGTTAGTGTGAAAAACCACTTTTCGCACTTGTGTTGCTGCAGGAAACCACTTTTGCACTTGTATTAGTGTGGAAAAAACACCTTTCGCACTTGTGTTACTGTTGAAAAACCACTTTTCGCACTTGTGTTAGTGTTGAAAAACCACTTTTCGCACTTGTGTTTGTGCAGGAAACCACTTTTGCACTTGTATTAGTGTGGAAAAAACACTTTTTGCACTTGTGATAGTGTTGAAAAACCACTTTTCGCACTTGTGTTAGTGTTGAAAACCACTTTTCGCACTTGTGTTAGTGTTGAAAAACCACTTTTCGCACTTGTGTTAGTGTAGAAAAACCACTTTCGCACTTGTGTTGGTGCAGGAAACCACTTTTGCACTTGTATTAGTGTGGAAAAAACTATTTTTGCACTTGTGATAGTGTTGAAAAACCACTTTTCGCACTTGTGTTAGTGTTGAAAAACCACTTTTCGCACTTGTGTTAGTGTTGAAAAACCACTTTTCGCACTTGTGTTGGTGCAGGAAACCACTTTTGCACTTGTATTAGTGTGGACAAAAACACTTTTTGCACTTGTGATAGTGTTGAAAAACCACTTTTCGCACTTGTGTTAGTGTTGAAAAACCACTTTTCGCACTTGTATTGGTGCAGGAAACCACTTTTGCACTTGTATTAGTGTGGAAAAACCACTTTTCGCACTTGTGTTATTGTTGAAAAACCACTTTTCGCACTTGTGTTAGTGTTGAAAAACCACTTTTCGCACTTGTGTTAGTGTTGAAAAACCACTTTTTGCACTTGCGTTGGTGCAGGAAACCACTTTTGCACTTGTATTAGTGTGGAAAAAACACCTTTCGCACTTGTGTTAGTGTTGAAAAACCACTTTTCGCACTTGTGTTAGTGTTGAAAAACCACTTTTCGCACTTGTGTTAGTGTTGAAAAACCACTTTTCGCACTTGTGTTGGTGCAGGAAACCACTTTTGCACTTGTATTAGTGTGGAAAAAACACTTTTTGCACTTGTGATAGTGTTGAAAAACCACTTTTCACACTTGTGTTAGTGTTGAAAAACCACTTTTCGCACTTGTGTTGGTGCAGGAAACCACTTTTGCACTTGTATTAGTGTGGAAAAAACACATTTTGCACTTGTGATAGTGTTGAAAAACCACTTTTCGCACTTGTGTTAGTGTTGAAAAACCACTTTTCGCACTTGTGTTAGTGTTGAAAAACCACTTTTCGCACTTGTGTTAGTGTTGAAAAACCACTTTTCGCACTTGTGTTGGTGCAGGAAACCACTTTTGCACTTGTATTAGTGTGGAAAAACCACTTTTCGCACTTGTGTTAGTGTTGAAAAACCACTTTTCGCACTTGTGTTAGTGTTGAAAAACCACTTTTCACACTTGTGTTAGTGTTGAAAAACCACTTTTCGCACTTGTGTTGGTGCAGGAAACCACTTTTGCACTTGTATTAGTGTGGAAAAACACTTTTCGCACTTGTGTTAGTGTTGAAAAACCACTTTTCGCACTTGTATTGGTGCAGGAAACCACTTTTGCACTTGTATTAGTGTGGAAAAAACACTTTTTGCACTTGTGATAGTGTTGAAAACCCACTTTTCGCACTTCTGTTAGTGTTGAAAAACCACTTTTTGCACTTGTGTTGGTGCAGGAAACCACTTTTGCACTTGTATTAGTGTGGAAAAACCACTTTTCGCACTGATGTTAGTGTTGAAAAACCACTTTTCGCACTTGTGTTGGTGCAGGAAACCACTTTTGCACTTGTATTAGTGTGGAAAAACCACTTTTCGCACTTGTGTTAGTGTTGAAAAACCACTTTTCGCACTTGTGTTAGTGTTGAAAAACCACTTTTCGCACTTGTGTTAGTGTTGAAAAACCACTTTTCGCACTTGTGTTAGTGTTGAAAAACCACTTTTCGCACTTGTGTTGGTGCAGGAAACCACTTTTGCACTTGTATTAGTGTGGACAAAAACACTTTTTGCACTTGTGATAGTGTTGAAAAACCACTTTTCGCACTTGTGTTAGTGTTGAAAAACCACTTTTCGCACTTGTATTGGTGCAGGAAACCACTTTTGCACTTGTATTAGTGTGGAAAAACCACTTTTCGCACTTGTGTTATTGTTGAAAAACCACTTTTCGCACTTGTGTTAGTGTTGAAAAACCACTTTTCGCACTTGTGTTAGTGTTGAAAAACCACTTTTCGCACTTGCGTTGGTGCAGGAAACCACTTTTGCACTTGTATTAGTGTGGAAAAAACACCTTTCGCACTTGTGTTAGTGTTGAAAAACCACTTTTCGCACTTGTGTTAGTGTTGAAAAACCACTTTTCGCACTTGTGTTAATGTTGAAAAACCACTTTTCGCACTTGTGTTGGTGCAGGAAACCACTTTTGCACTTGTATTAGTGTGGACAAAAACACTTTTTGCACTTGTGATAGTGTTGAAAAACCACTTTTCGCACTTGTGTTAGTGTTGAAAAACAACTTTTCGCACTTGTATTGGTGCAGGAAACCACTTTTGCACTTGTATTAGTGTGGAAAAACCACTTTTCGCACTTGTGTTAGTGTTGAAAAACCACTTTTCGCACTTGTGTTAGTGTTGAAAAACCACATTTCGCACTTGTGTTAGTGTTGAAAAACCACTTTTCGCACTTGTGTTGGTGCAGGAAACCACTTTTGCACTTGTATTAGTGTGGAAAAAACACCTTTCGCACTTGTGTTAGTGTTGAAAAACCACTTTTCGCACTTGTGTTAGTGTTGAAAAACCACTTTTCGCACTTGTGTTGGTGCAGGAAACCACTTTTGCACTTGTATTAGTGTGGAAAAAACACTTTTTGCACTTGTGATAGTGTTGAAAAACCACTTTTCGCACTTGTGTTAGTGTTGAAAACCACTTTTCGCACTTGTGTTAGTGTTGAAAAACCACTTTTCGCACTTGTGTTAGTGTAGAAAAACCACTTTCGCACTTGTGTTGGTGCAGGAAACCACTTTTGCACTTGTATTAGTGTGGAAAAAACTATTTTTGCACTTGTGATAGTGTTGAAAAACCACTTTTCGCACTTGTGTTAGTGTTGAAAAACCACTTTTCGCACTTGTGTTAGTGTTGAAAAACCACTTTTCGCACTTGTGTTGGTGCAGGAAACCACTTTTGCACTTGTATTAGTGTGGACAAAAACACTTTTTGCACTTGTGATAGTGTTGAAAAACCACTTTTCGCACTTGTGTTAGTGTTGAAAAACCACTTTTCGCACTTGTGTTGGTGCAGGAAACCACTTTTGCACTTGTATTAGTGTGGAAAAACCACTTTTCGCACTTGTGTTAGTGTTGAAAAACCACTTTTCGCACTTGTGTTAGTGTTGAAAAACCACTTTTCGCACTTGTGTTGGTGCAGGAAACCACTTTTGCACTTGTATTAGTGTGGAAAAAACACTTTTTGCACTTGTGATAGTGTTGAAAAACCACTTTTCGCACTTGTGTTAGTGTTGAAAAACCACTTTTCGCACTTGTGTTAGTGTTTAAAAACCACTTTTCGCACTTGTGTTAGTGTAGAAAAACCACTTTCGCACTTGTGTTGGTGCAGGAAACCACTTTTGCACTTGTATTAGTGTGGAAAAAACTATTTTTGCACTTGTGATAGTGTTGAAAAACCACTTTTCGCACTTGTGTTAGTGTTGAAAAACCACTTTTCGCACTTGTGTTAGTGTTGAAAAACCACTTTTCGCACTTGTGTTGGTGCAGGAAACCACTTTTGCACTTGTATTAGTGTGGACAAAAACACTTTTTGCACTTGTGATAGTGTTGAAAAACCACTTTTCGCACTTGTGTTAGTGTTGAAAAACCACTTTTCGCACTTGTGTTGGTGCAGGAAACCACTTTTGCACTTGTATTAGTGTGGAAAAACCACTTTTCGCACTTGTGTTAGTGTTGAAAAACCACTTTTCGCACTTGTGTTAGTGTTGAAAAACCACTTTTCACACTTGTGTTAGTGTTGAAAAACCACTTTTCGCACTTGTGTTGGTGCAGGAAACCACTTTTGCACTTGTATTAGTGTGGAAAAACCACTTTTCGCACTTGTGTTAGTGTTGAAAAACCACTTTTCGCACTTGTATTGGTGCAGGAAACCACTTTTGCACTTGTATTAGTGTGGAAAAAACACTTTTTGCACTTGTGATAGTGTTGAAAACCCACTTTTCGCACTTCTGTTAGTGTTGAAAAACCACTTTTTGCACTTGTGTTGGTGCAGGAAACCACTTTTGCACTTGTATTAGTGTGGAAAAACCACTTTTCGCACTGATGTTAGTGTTGAAAAACCACTTTTCGCACTTGTGTTGGTGCAGGAAACCACTTTTGCACTTGTATTAGTGTGGAAAAACCACTTTTCGCACTTGTGTTAGTGTTGAAAAACCACTTTTCGCACTTGTGTTAGTGTTGAAAAACCACTTTTCGCACTTGTGTTAGTGTTGAAAAACCACTTTTCGCACTTGTGTTAGTGTTGAAAAACCACTTTTCGCACTTGTGTTGGTGCAGGAAACCACTTTTGCACTTGTATTAGTGTGGAAAAAACTATTTTTGCACTTGTGATAGTGTTGAAAAACCACTTTTCGCACTTGTGTTAGTGTTGAAAAACCACTTTTCGCACTTGTGTTAGTGTTGAAAAACCACTTTTCGCACTTGTGTTGGTGCAGGAAACCACTTTTGCACTTGTATTAGTGTGGACAAAAACACTTTTTGCACTTGTGATAGTGTTGAAAAACCACTTTTCGCACTTGTGTTAGTGTTGAAAAACCACTTTTCGCACTTGTATTGGTGCAGGAAACCACTTTTGCACTTGTATTAGTGTGGAAAAACCACTTTTCGCACTTGTGTTATTGTTGAAAAACCACTTTTCGCACTTGTGTTAGTGTTGAAAAACCACTTTTCGCACTTGTGTTAGTGTTGAAAAACCACTTTTCGCACTTGCGTTGGTGCAGGAAACCACTTTTGCACTTGTATTAGTGTGGAAAAAACACCTTTCGCACTTGTGTTAGTGTTGAAAAACCACTTTTCGCACTTGTGTTAGTGTTGAAAAACCACTTTTCGCACTTGTGTTAGTGTTGAAAAACCACTTTTCGCACTTGTGTTGGTGCAGGAAACCACTTTTGCACTTGTATTAGTGTGGACAAAAACACTTTTTGCACTTGTGATAGTGTTGAAAAACCACTTTTCGCACTTGTGTTAGTGTTGAAAAACCACTTTTCGCACTTGTATTGGTGCAGGAAACCACTTTTGCACTTGTATTAGTGTGGAAAAACCACTTTTCGCACTTGTGTTAGTGTTGAAAAACCACTTTTCGCACTTGTGTTAGTGTTGAAAAACCACATTTCGCACTTGTGTTAGTGTTGAAAAACCACTTTTCGCACTTGTGTTGGTGCAGGAAACCACTTTTGCACTTGTATTAGTGTGGAAAAAACACCTTTCGCAATTGTGTTAGTGTTGAAAAACCACTTTTCGCACTTGTGTTAGTGTTGAAAAACCACTTTTCGCACTTGTGTTGGTGCAGGAAACCACTTTTGCACTTGTATTAGTGTGGAAAAAACACTTTTTGCACTTGTGATAGTGTTGAAAAACCACTTTTCGCACTTGTGTTAGTGTTGAAAACCACTTTTCGCACTTGTGTTAGTGTTGAAAAACCACTTTTCGCACTTGTGTTAGTGTAGAAAAACCACTTTCGCACTTGTGTTGGTGCAGGAAACCACTTTTGCACTTGTATTAGTGTGGAAAAAACTATTTTTGCACTTGTGATAGTGTTGAAAAACCACTTTTCGCACTTGTGTTAGTGTTGAAAAACCACTTTTCGCACTTGTGTTAGTGTTGAAAAACCACTTTTCGCACTTGTGTTGGTGCAGGAAACCACTTTTGCACTTGTATTAGTGTGGACAAAAACACTTTTTGCACTTGTGATAGTGTTGAAAAACCACTTTTCGCACTTGTGTTAGTGTTGAAAAACCACTTTTCGCACTTGTGTTGGTGCAGGAAACCACTTTTGCACTTGTATTAGTGTGGAAAAACCACTTTTTGCACTTGTGATAGTGTTGAAAAACCACTTTTCGCACTTGTGTTAGTGTTGAAAAACCACTTTTCGCACTTGTGTTAGTGTTTAAAAACCACTTTTCGCACTTGTCTTGCTGCAGGAAACCACTTTTGCACTTGTATTAGTGTGGAAAAAACACCTTTCGCACTTGTGTTACTGTTGAAAAACCACTTTTCGCACTTGTGTTAGTGTTGAAAAACCACTTTTCGCACTTGTGTTTGTGCAGGAAACCACTTTTGCACTTGTATTAGTGTGGAAAAAACACTTTTTGCACTTGTGATAGTGTTGAAAAACCACTTTTCGCACTTGTGTTAGTGTTGAAAAACCACTTTTCGCACTTGTGTTAGTGTTGAAAAACCACTTTTCGCACTTGTGTTAGTGTAGAAAAACCACTTTCGCACTTGTGTTGGTGCAGGAAACCACTTTTGCACTTGTATTAGTGTGGAAAAAACTATTTTTGCACTTGTGATAGTGTTGAAAAACCACTTTTTGCACTTGTGTTAGTGTTGAAAAACCACTTTTCGCACTTGTGTTAGTGTTGAAAAACCACTTTTCGCACTTGTGTTGGTGCAGGAAACCACTTTTGCACTTGTATTAGTGTGGACAAAAACACTTTTTGCACTTGTGATAGTGTTGAAAAACCACTTTTCGCACTTGTGTTAGTGTTGAAAAACCACTTTTCGCACTTGTGTTGGTGCAGGAAACCACTTTTGCACTTGTATTAGTGTGGAAAAACCACTTTTCGCACTTGTGTTAGTGTTGAAAAACCACTTTTCGCACTTGTGTTAGTGTTGAAAAACCACTTTTCACACTTGTGTTAGTGTTGAAAAACCACTTTTCGCACTTGTGTTGGTGCAGGAAACCACTTTTGCACTTGTATTAGTGTGGAAAAACCACTTTTCGCACTTGTGTTAGTGTTGAAAAACCACTTTTCGCACTTGTATTGGTGCAGGAAACCACTTTTGCACTTGTATTAGTGTGGAAAAAACACTTTTTGCACTTGTGATAGTGTTGAAAACCCACTTTTCGCATTTCTGTTAGTGTTGAAAAACCACTTTTTGCACTTGTGTTGGTGCAGGAAACCACTTTTGCACTTGTATTAGTGTGGAAAAACCACTTTTCGCACTGGTGTTAGTGTTGAAAAACCACTTTTCGCACTTGTGTTGGTGCAGGAAACCACTTTTGCACTTGTATTAGTGTGGAAAAACCACTTTTCGCACTTGTGTTAGTGTTGAAAAACCACTTTTCGCACTTGTGTTAGTGTTGAAAAACCACTTTTCGCACTTGTGTTAGTGTTGAAAAACCACTTTTCGCACTTGTGTGAGTGTTGAAAAACCACTTTTCGCACTTGTGTTGGTGCAGGAAACCACTTTTGCACTTGTATTAGTGTGGAAAAAACTATTTTTGCACTTGTGATAGTGTTGAAAAACCACTTTTCGCACTTGTGTTAGTGTTGAAAAACCACTTTTCGCACTTGTGTTAGTGTTGAAAAACCACTTTTCGCACTTGTGTTGGTGCAGGAAACCACTTTTGCACTTGTATTAGTGTGGACAAAAACACTTTTTGCACTTGTGATAGTGTTGAAAAACCACTTTTCGCACTTGTGTTAGTGTTGAAAAACCACTTTTCGCACTTGTATTGGTGCAGGAAACCACTTTTGCACTTGTATTAGTGTGGAAAAACCACTTTTCGCACTTGTGTTATTGTTGAAAAACCACTTTTCGCACTTGTGTTAGTGTTGAAAACCACTTTTCGCACTTGTGTTAGTGTTGAAAAACCACTTTTCGCACTTGCGTTGGTGCAGGAAACCACTTTTGCACTTGTATTAGTGTGGAAAAAACACCTTTCGCACTTGTGTTAGTGTTGAAAAACCACTTTTCGCACTTGTGTTAGTGTTGAAAAACCACTTTTCGCACTTGTGTTAGTGTTGAAAAACCACTTTTCGCACTTGTGTTGGTGCAGGAAACCACTTTTGCACTTGTATTAGTGTGGAGAAAACACTTTTTGCACTTGTGATAGTGTTGAAAAACCACTTTTCACACTTGTGTTAGTGTTGAAAAACCACTTTTCGCACTTGTGTTGGTGCAGGAAACCACTTTTGCACTTGTATTAGTGTGGAAAAAACACTTTTTGCACTTGTGATAGTGTTGAAAAACCACTTTTCGCACTTGTGTTAGTGTTGAAAACCACTTTTCGCACTTGTGTTAGTGTTGAAAAACCACTTTTCGCACTTGTGTTAGTGTTGAAAAACCACTTTTCGCACTTGTGTTGGTGCAGGAAACCACTTTTGCACTTGTATTAGTGTGGAAAAAACACTTTTTGCACTTGTGATAGTGTTGAAAAACCACTTTTCGCACTTGTGTTAGTGTTGAAAACCACTTTTCGCACTTGTGTTAGTGTTGAAAAACCACTTTTCGCACTTGTGTTAGTGTAGAAAAACCACTTTCGCACTTGTGTTGGTGCAGGAAACCACTTTTGCACTTGTATTAGTGTGGAAAAAACTATTTTTGCACTTGTGATAGTGTTGAAAAACCACTTTTCGCACTTGTGTTAGTGTTGAAAAACCACTTTTCGCACTTGTGTTAGTGTTGAAAAACCACTTTTCGCACTTGTGTTGGTGCAGGAAACCACTTTTGCACTTGTATTAGTGTGGACAAAAACACTTTTTGCACTTGTGATAGTGTTGAAAAACCACTTTTCGCACTTGTGTTAGTGTTGAAAAACCACTTTTCGCACTTGTGTTGGTGCAGGAAACCACTTTTGCACTTGTATTAGTATGGAAAAACCACTTTTTGCACTTGTGATAGTGTTGAAAAACCACTTTTCGCACTTGTGTTAGTGTTGAAAAACCACTTTTCGCACTTGTGTTAGTGTTTAAAAACCACTTTTCGCACTTGTCTTGCTGCAGGAAACCACTTTTGCACTTGTATTAGTGTGGAAAAAACACCTTTCGCACTTGTGTTACTGTTGAAAAACCACTTTTCGCACTTGTGTTAGTGTTGAAAAACCACTTTTCGCACTTGTGTTTGTGCAGGAAACCACTTTTGCACTTGTATTAGTGTGGAAAAAACACTTTTTGCACTTGTGATAGTGTTGAAAAACCACTTTTCGCACTTGTGTTAGTGTTGAAAAACCACTTTTCGCACTTGTGTTAGTGTTGAAAAACCACTTTTCGCACTTGTGTTAGTGTAGAAAAACCACTTTCGCACTTGTGTTGGTGCAGGAAACCACTTTTGCACTTGTATTAGTGTGGAAAAAACTATTTTTGCACTTGTGATAGTGTTGAAAAACCACTTTTTGCACTTGTGTTAGTGTTGAAAAACCACTTTTCGCACTTGTGTTAGTGTTGAAAAACCACTTTTCGCACTTGTGTTGGTGCAGGAAACCACTTTTGCACTTGTATTAGTGTGGACAAAAACACTTTTTGCACTTGTGATAGTGTTGAAAAACCACTTTTCGCACTTGTGTTAGTGTTGAAAAACCACTTTTCGCACTTGTGTTGGTGCAGGAAACCACTTTTGCACTTGTATTAGTGTGGAAAAACCACTTTTCGCACTTGTGTTAGTGTTGAAAAACCACTTTTCGCACTTGTGTTAGTGTTGAAAAACCACTTTTCACACTTGTGTTAGTGTTGAAAAACCACTTTTCGCACTTGTGTTGGTGCAGGAAACCACTTTTGCACTTGTATTAGTGTGGAAAAACCACTTTTCGCACTTGTGTTAGTGTTGAAAAACCACTTTTCGCACTTGTGTTGGTGCAGGAAACCACTTTTGCACTTGTATTAGTGTGGAAAAACCACTTTTCGCACTGGTGTTAGTGTTGAAAAACCACTTTTCGCACTTGTGTTGGTGCAGGAAACCACTTTTGCACTTGTGTTAGTGTGGAAAAACCACTTTTCGCACTTGTGTTAGTGTTGAAAAACCACTTTTCGCACTTGTGTTGGTGCAGGAAACCACTTTTGCACTTGTATTAGTGTGGAAAAAACACTTTTTGCACTTGTGATAGTGTTGAAAACCCACTTTTCGCACTTCTGTTAGTGTTGAAAAACCACTTTTTGCACTTGTGTTGGTGCAGGAAACCACTTTTGCACTTGTATTAGTGTGGAAAAACCACTTTTCGCACTGGTGTTAGTGTTGAAAAACCACTTTTCGCACTTGTGTTGGTGCAGGAAACCACTTTTGCACTTGTATTAGTGTGGAAAAACCACTTTTCGCACTTGTGTTAGTGTTGAAAAACCACTTTTCGCACTTGTGTTAGTGTTGAAAAACCACTTTTCGCACTTGTGTTAGTGTTGAAAAACCACTTTTCGCACTTGTGTTAGTGTTGAAAAACCACTTTTCGCACTTGTGTTGGTGCAGGAAACCACTTTTGCACTTGTATTAGTGTGGAAAAAACTATTTTTGCACTTGTGATAGTGTTGAAAAACCACTTTTCGCACTTGTGTTAGTGTTGAAAAACCACTTTTCGCACTTGTGTTAGTGTTGAAAAACCACTTTTCGCACTTGTGTTGGTGCAGGAAACCACTTTTGCACTTGTATTAGTGTGGACAAAAACACTTTTTGCACTTGTGATAGTGTTGAAAAACCACTTTTCGCACTTGTGTTAGTGTTGAAAAACCACTTTTCGCACTTGTATTGGTGCAGGAAACCACTTTTGCACTTGTATTAGTGTGGAAAAACCACTTTTCGCACTTGTGTTATTGTTGAAAAACCACTTTTCGCACTTGTGTTAGTGTTGAAAAACCACTTTTCGCACTTGTGTTAGTGTTGAAAAACCACTTTTCGCACTTGCGTTGGTGCAGGAAACCACTTTTGCACTTGTATTAGTGTGGAAAAAACACCTTTCGCACTTGTGTTAGTGTTGAAAAACCACTTTTCGCACTTGTGTTAGTGTTGAAAAACCACTTTTCGCACTTGTGTTAGTGTTGAAAAACCACTTTTCGCACTTGTGTTGGTGCAGGAAACCACTTTTGCACTTGTATTAGTGTGGAGAAAACACTTTTTGCACTTGTGATAGTGTTGAAAAACCACTTTTCACACTTGTGTTAGTGTTGAAAAACCACTTTTCGCACTTGTGTTGGTGCAGGAAACCACTTTTGCACTTGTATTAGTGTGGAAAAAACACATTTTGCACTTGTGATAGTGTTGAAAAACCACTTTTCGCACTTGTGTTAGTGTTGAAAAACCACTTTTCGCACTTGTGTTGGAGCAGGAAACCACTTTTGCACTTGTATTAGTGTGGAAAAAACACTTTTCGCACTTGTGTTAGTGTTGAAAAACGACTTTTCGCACTTGTGTTAGTGTTGAAAAACCACTTTTCGCACTTGTGTTAGTGTAGAAAAACCACTTTCGCACTTGTGTTGGTGCAGGAAACCACTTTTGCACTTGTATTAGTGTGGAAAAAACTATTTTTGCACTTGTGATAGTGTTGAAAAACCACTTTTCGCACTTGTGTTAGTGTTGAAAAACCAATTTTCGCACTTTTGTTAGTGTTGAAAAACCACTTTTCGCACTTGTGTTGGTGCAGGAAACCACTTTTGCACTTGTATTAGTGTGGACAAAAACACTTTGCGCACTTGTGTTAGTGTTGAAAAACCACTTTTCGCACTTGTGTTAGTGTTGAAAAACCACTTTTCGCACTTGTGTTAGTGTTGAAAAACCACTTTTCGCACTTGTGTTGGTGCAGGAAACCACTTTTGCACTTGTATTAGTGTGGAAAAACCACTTTTCGCACTGGTGTTAGTGTTGAAAAACCACTTTTCACACTTGTGTTGGTGCAGGAAACCACTTTTGCACTTGTATTAGTGTGGAAAAACCACTTTTCGCACTTATGATAGTGTTGAAAAACCACTTTTCGCACTTGTGTTAGTGTTGAAAAACCACTTTTCGCACTTGTGTTAGTGTTGAAAAACCACTTTTCGCACTTGTGTTGGTGCAGGAAACCACTTTTGCACTTGTATTAGTGTGAAAAAAACACATTTTGCACTTGTGATAGTGTTGAAAAACCACTTTTCGCACTTGTGTTAGTGTTGAAAAACCACTTTTCGCACTTGTGTTGGAGCAGGAAACCACTTTTGCACTTGTATTAGTGTGGAAAAAACACTTTTCGCACTTGTGTTAGTGTTGAAAAACGACTTTTCGCACTTGTGTTAGTGTTGAAAAACCACTTTTCGCACTTGTGTTAGTGTAGAAAAACCACTTTTGCACTTGTGTTGGTGCAGGAAACCACTTTTGCACTTGTATTAGTGTGGAAAAAACTATTTTTGCACTTGTGATAGTGTTGAAAAACCACTTTTCGCACTTGTGTTAGTGTTGAAAAACCAATTTTCGCACTTTTGTTAGTGTTGAAAAACCACTTTTCGCACTTGTGTTGGTGCAGGAAACCACTTTTGCACTTGTATTAGTGTGGACAAAAACACTTTGCGCACTTGTGTTAGTGTTGAAAAACCACTTTTCGCACTTGTGTTAGTGTTGAAAAACCACTTTTCGCACTTGTGTTAGTGTTGAAAAACCACTTTTCGCACTTGTGTTGGTGCAGGAAACCACTTTTGCACTTGTATTAGTGTGGAAAACCACTTTTCGCACTGGTGTTAGTGTTGAAAAACCACTTTTCACACTTGTGTTGGTGCAGGAAACCACTTTTGCACTTGTATTAGTGTGGAAAAACCACTTTTCGCACTTGTGATAGTGTTGAAAAACCACTTTTCGCACTTGTGTTAGTGTTGAAAAACCACTTTTCGCACTTGTGTTAGTGTTGAAAAACCACTTTTCGCACTTGTGTTGGTGCAGGAAACCACTTTTGCACTTGTATTAGTGTGAAAAAAACACTTTTTGCACTTGTGATAGTGTTGAAAAACCACTTTTAGCACTTGTGTTAGTGTTGAAAAACCACTTTTCGCACTTGTGTTAGTGTTGAAAAACCACTTTTCGCACTTGTGTTGGTGCAGGAAACCACTTTTGCACTTGTATTAGTGTGGAAAAAACTATTTTTGCACTTGTGATAGTGTTGAAAAACCACTTTTCACACTTGTGTTAGTGTTGAAAAACCACTTTTCGCACTTGTGTTAGTGTTGAAAAACCACTTTTCGCACTTGTGTTGGTGCAGGAAACCACTTTTGCACTTGTATTAGTGTGGACAAAAACACTTTTTGCACTTGTGATAGTGTTGAAAAACCACTTTTCGCACTTGTGTTAGTGTTGAAAAACCACTTTTCGCACTTGTATTGGTGCAGGAAACCACTTTTGCACTTGTATTAGTGTGGAAAAACCACTTTTCGCACTTGTGTTATTGTTGAAAAACCACTTTTCGCACTTGTGTTAGTGTTGAAAAACCACTTTTCGCACTTGTGTTAGTGTTGAAAAACCACTTTTCGCACTTGCGTTGGTGCAGGAAACCACTTTTGCACTTGTATTAGTGTGGAAAAAACACCTTTCGCACTTGTGTTAGTGTTGAAAAACCACTTTTCGCACTTGTGTTAGTGTTGAAAAACCACTTTTCGCACTTGTGTTAGTGTTGAAAAACCACTTTTCGCACTTGTGTTGGTGCAGGAAACCACTTTTGCACTTGTATTAGTGTGGAAAAAACACTTTTTGCACTTGTGATAGTGTTGAAAAACCACTTTTCACACTTGTGTTAGTGTTGAAAAACCACTTTTCGCACTTGTGTTGGTGCAGGAAACCACTTTTGCACTTGTATTAGTGTGGAAAAAACACATTTTGCACTTGTGATAGTGTTGAAAAACCACTTTTCGCACTTGTGTTAGTGTTGAAAAACCACTTTTCGCACTTGTGTTGGAGCAGGAAACCACTTTTGCACTTGTATTAGTGTGGAAAAAACACTTTTCGCACTTGTGTTAGTGTTGAAAAACGACTTTTCGCACTTGTGTTAGTGTTGAAAAACCACTTTTCGCACTTGTGTTAGTGTAGAAAAACCACTTTCGCACTTGTGTTGGTGCAGGAAACCACTTTTGCACTTGTATTAGTGTGAAAAAAACTATTTTTGCACTTGTGATAGTGTTGAAAAACCACTTTTCGCACTTGTGTTAGTGTTGAAAAACCAATTTTCGCACTTTTGTTAGTGTTGAAAAACCACTTTTCGCACTTGTGTTGGTGCAGGAAACCACTTTTGCACTTGTATTAGTGTGGACAAAAACACTTTGCGCACTTGTGTTAGTGTTGAAAAACCACTTTTCGCACTTGTGTTAGTGTTGAAAAACCACTTTTCGCACTTGTGTTAGTGTTGAAAAACCACTTTTCGCACTTGTGTTGGTGCAGGAAACCACTTTTGCACTTGTATTAGTGTGGAAAAACCACTTTTCGCACTGGTGTTAGTGTTGAAAAACCACTTTTCACACTTGTGTTGGTGCAGGAAACCACTTTTGCACTTGTATTAGTGTGGAAAAACCACTTTTCGCACTTGTGATAGTGTTGAAAAACCACTTTTCGCACTTGTGTTAGTGTTGAAAAACCACTTTTCGCACTTGTGTTAGTGTTGAAAAACCACTTTTCGCACTTGTGTTGGTGCAGGAAACCACTTTTGCACTTGTATTAGTGTGAAAAAAACACATTTTGCACTTGTGATAGTGTTGAAAAACCACTTTTCGCACTTGTGTTAGTGTTGAAAAACCACTTTTCGCACTTGTGTTGGAGCAGGAAACCACTTTTGCACTTGTATTAGTGTGGAAAAAACACTTTTCGCACTGGTGTTAGTGTTGAAAAACCACTTTTCACACTTGTGTTGGTGCAGGAAACCACTTTTGCACTTGTATTAGTGTGGAAAAACCACTTTTCGCACTTGTGATAGTGTTGAAAAACCACTTTTCGCACTTGTGTTAGTGTTGAAAAACCACTTTTCGCACTTGTGTTAGTGTTGAAAAACCACTTTTCGCACTTGTGTTGGTGCAGGAAACCACTTTTGCACTTGTATTAGTGTGAAAAAAACACATTTTGCACTTGTGATAGTGTTGAAAAACCACTTTTCGCACTTGTGTTAGTGTTGAAAAACCACTTTTCGCACTTGTGTTGGAGCAGGAAACCACTTTTGCACTTGTATTAGTGTGGAAAAAACACTTTTCGCACTTGTGTTAGTGTTGAAAAACGACTTTTCGCACTTGTGTTAGTGTTGAAAAACCACTTTTCGCACTTGTGTTAGTGTAGAAAAACCACTTTCGCACTTGTGTTGGTGCAGGAAACCACTTTTGCACTTGTATTAGTGTGGAAAAAACTATTTTTGCACTTGTGATAGTGTTGAAAAACCACTTTTCGCACTTGTGTTAGTGTTGAAAAACCAATTTTCGCACTTTTGTTAGTGTTGAAAAACCACTTTTCGCACTTGTGTTGGTGCAGGAAACCACTTTTGCACTTGTATTAGTGTGGACAAAAACACTTTGCGCACTTGTGTTAGTGTTGAAAAACCACTTTTCGCACTTGTGTTAGTGTTGAAAAACCACTTTTCGCACTTGTGTTAGTGTTGAAAAACCACTTTTCGCACTTGTGTTGGTGCAGGAAACCACTTTTGCACTTGTATTAGTGTGGAAAAACCACTTTTCGCACTGGTGTTAGTGTTGAAAAACCACTTTTCACACTTGTGTTGGTGCAGGAAACCACTTTTGCACTTGTATTAGTGTGGAAAAACCACTTTTCGCACTTGTGATAGTGTTGAAAAACCACTTTTCGCACTTGTGTTAGTGTTGAAAAACCACTTTTCGCACTTGTGTTAGTGTTGAAAAACCACTTTTCGCACTTGTGTTGGTGCAGGAAACCACTTTTGCACTTGTATTAGTGTGAAAAAAACACTTTTTGCACTTGTGATAGTGATGAAAAACCACTTTTAGCACTTGTGTTAGTGTTGAAAAACCACTTTTCGCACTTGTGTTAGTGTTGAAAAACCACTTTTCGCACTTGTGTTGGTGCAGGAAACCACTTTTGCACTTGTATTAGTGTGGAAAAAACTATTTTTGCACTTGTGATAGTGTTGAAAAACCACTTTTCACACTTGTGTTAGTGTTGAAAAACCACTTTTCGCACTTGTGTTAGTGTTGAAAAACCACTTTTCGCACTTGTGTTGGTGCAGGAAACCACTTTTGCACTTGTATTAGTGTGGACAAAAACACTTTTTGCACTTGTGATAGTGTTGAAAAACCACTTTTCGCACTTGTGTTAGTGTTGAAAAACCACTTTTCGCACTTGTATTGGTGCAGGAAACCACTTTTGCACTTGTATTAGTGTGGAAAAACCACTTTTCGCACTTGTGTCATTGTTGAAAAACCACTTTTCGCACTTGTGTTAGTGTTGAAAAACCACTTTTCGCACTTGTGTTAGTGTTGAAAAACCACTTTTCGCACTTGCGTTGGTGCAGGAAACCACTTTTGCACTTGTATTAGTGTGGAAAAAACACCTTTCGCACTTGTGTTAGTGTTGAAAAACCACTTTTCGCACTTGTGTTAGTGTTGAAAAACCACTTTTCGCACTTGTGTTAGTGTTGAAAAACCACTTTTCGCACTTGTGTTGGTGCAGGAAACCACTTTTGCACTTGTATTAGTGTGGAAAAAACACTTTTTGCACTTGTGATAGTGTTGAAAAACCACTTTTCACACTTGTGTTAGTGTTGAAAAACCACTTTTCGCACTTGTGTTGGTGCAGGAAACCACTTTTGCACTTGTATTAGTGTGGAAAAAACACATTTTGCACTTGTGATAGTGTTGAAAAACCACTTTTCGCACTTGTGTTAGTGTTGAAAAACCACTTTTCGCACTTGTGTTGGAGCAGGAAACCACTTTTGCACTTGTATTAGTGTGGAAAAAACACTTTTCGCACTTGTGTTAGTGTTGAAAAACGACTTTTCGCACTTGTGTTAGTGTTGAAAAACCACTTTTCGCACTTGTGTTAGTGTAGAAAAACCACTTTCGCACTTGTGTTGGTGCAGGAAACCACTTTTGCACTTGTATTAGTGTGGAAAAAACTATTTTTGCACTTGTGATAGTGTTGAAAAACCACTTTTCGCACTTGTGTTAGTGTTGAAAAACCAATTTTCGCACTTTTGTTAGTGTTGAAAAACCACTTTTCGCACTTGTGTTGGTGCAGGAAACCACTTTTGCACTTGTATTAGTGTGGACAAAAACACTTTGCGCACTTGTGTTAGTGTTGAAAAACCACTTTTCGCACTTGTGTTAGTGTTGAAAAACCACTTTTCGCACTTGTGTTAGTGTTGAAAAACCACTTTTCGCACTTGTGTTGGTGCAGGAAACCACTTTTGCACTTGTATTAGTGTGGAAAAACCACTTTTCGCACTGGTGTTAGTGTTGAAAAACCACTTTTCACACTTGTGTTGGTGCAGGAAACCACTTTTGCACTTGTATTAGTGTGGAAAAACCACTTTTCGCACTTGTGATAGTGTTGAAAAACCACTTTTCGCACTTGTGTTAGTGTTGAAAAACCACTTTTCGCACTTGTGTTAGTGTTGAAAAACCACTTTTCGCACTTGTGTTGGTGCAGGAAACCACTTTTGCACTTGTATTAGTGTGAAAAAAACACATTTTGCACTTGTGATAGAGTTGAAAAACCACTTTTCGCACTTGTGTTAGTGTTGAAAAACCACTTTTCGCACTTGTGTTGGAGCAGGAAACCACTTTTGCACTTGTATTAGTGTGGAAAAAACACTTTTCGCACTTGTGTTAGTGTTGAAAAACGACTTTTCGCACTTGTGTTAGTGTTGAAAAACCACTTTTCACACTTGTGTTGGTGCAGGAAACCACTTTTGCACTTGTATTAGTGTGGAAAAACCACTTTTCGCACTTGTGATAGATTTGAAAAACCACTTTTCGCACTTGTGTTAGTGTTGAAAAACCACTTTTCGCACTTGTGTTAGTGTTGAAAAACCACTTTTCGCACTTGTGTTGGTGCAGGAAACCACTTTTGCACTTGTATTAGTGTGAAAAAAACACATTTTGCACTTGTGATAGTGTTGAAAAACCACTTTTCGCACTTGTGTTAGTGTTGAAAAACCACTTTTCGCACTTGTGTTGGAGCAGGAAACCACTTTTGCACTTGTATTAGTGTGGAAAAAACACTTTTCGCACTTGTGTTAGTGTTGAAAAACGACTTTTCGCACTTGTGTTAGTGTTGAAAAACCACTTTTCGCACTTGTGTTAGTGTAGAAAAACCACTTTCGCACTTGTGTTGGTGCAGGAAACCACTTTTGCACTTGTATTAGTGTGGAAAAAACTATTTTTGCACTTGTGATAGTGTTGAAAAACCACTTTTCGCACTTGTGTTAGTGTTGAAAAACCAATTTTCGCACTTTTGTTAGTGTTGAAAAACCACTTTTCGCACTTGTGTTGGTGCAGGAAACCACTTTTGCACTTGTATTAGTGTGGACAAAAACACTTTGCGCACTTGTGTTAGTGTTGAAAAACCACTTTTCGCACTTGTGTTAGTGTTGAAAAACCACTTTTCGCACTTGTGTTAGTGTTGAAAAACCACTTTTCGCACTTGTGTTGGTGCAGGAAACCACTTTTGCACTTGTATTAGTGTGGAAAAACCACTTTTCGCACTGGTGTTAGTGTTGAAAAACCACTTTTCACACTTGTGTTGGTGCAGGAAACCACTTTTGCACTTGTATTAGTGTGGAAAAACCACTTTTCGCACTTGTGATAGTGTTGAAAAACCACTTTTCGCACTTGTGTTAGTGTTGAAAAACCACTTTTCGCACTTGTGTTAGTGTTGAAAAACCACTTTTCGCACTTGTGTTGGTGCAGGAAACCACTTTTGCACTTGTATTAGTGTGAAAAAAACACTTTTTGCACTTGTGATAGTGTTGAAAAACCACTTTTAGCACTTGTGTTAGTGTTGAAAAACCACTTTTCGCACTTGTGTTAGTGTTGAAAAACCACTTTTCGCACTTGTGTTGGTGCAGGAAACCACTTTTGCACTTGTATTAGTGTGGAAAAAACTATTTTTGCACTTGTGATAGTGTTGAAAAACCACTTTTCACACTTGTGTTAGTGTTGAAAAACCACTTTTCGCACTTGTGTTAGTGTTGAAAAACCACTTTTCGCACTTGTGTTGGTGCAGGAAACCACTTTTGCACTTGTATTAGTGTGGACAAAAACACTTTTTGCACTTGTGATAGTGTTGAAAAACCACTTTTCGCACTTGTGTTAGTGTTGAAAAACCACTTTTCGCACTTGTATTGGTGCAGGAAACCACTTTTGCACTTGTATTAGTGTGGAAAAACCACTTTTCGCACTTGTGTTATTGTTGAAAAACCACTTTTCGCACTTGTGTTAGTGTTGAAAAACCACTTTTCGCACTTGTGTTAGTGTTGAAAAACCACTTTTCGCACTTGCGTTGGTGCAGGAAACCACTTTTGCACTTGTATTAGTGTGGAAAAAACACCTTTCGCACTTGTGTTAGTGTTGAAAAACCACTTTTCGCACTTGTGTTAGTGTTGAAAAACCACTTTTCGCACTTGTGTTAGTGTTGAAAAACCACTTTTCGCACTTGTGTTGGTGCAGGAAACCACTTTTGCACTTGTATTAGTGTGGAAAAAACACTTTTTGCACTTGTGATAGTGTTGAAAAACCACTTTTCACACTTGTGTTAGTGTTGAAAAACCACTTTTCGCACTTGTGTTGGTGCAGGAAACCACTTTTGCACTTGTATTAGTGTGGAAAAAACACATTTTGCACTTGTGATAGTGTTGAAAAACCACTTTTCGCACTTGTGTTAGTGTTGAAAAACCACTTTTCGCACTTGTGTTGGAGCAGGAAACCACTTTTGCACTTGTATTAGTGTGGAAAAAACACTTTTCGCACTTGTGTTAGTGTTGAAAAACGACTTTTCGCACTTGTGTTAGTGTTGAAAAACCACTTTTCGCACTTGTGTTAGTGTAGAAAAACCACTTTCGCACTTGTGTTGGTGCAGGAAACCACTTTTGCACTTGTATTAGTGTGGAAAAAACTATTTTTGCACTTGTGATAGTGTTGAAAAACCACTTTTCGCACTTGTGTTAGTGTTGAAAAACCAATTTTCGCACTTTTGTTAGTGTTGAAAAACCACTTTTCGCACTTGTGTTGGTGCAGGAAACCACTTTTGCACTTGTATTAGTGTGGACAAAAACACTTTGCGCACTTGTGTTGGTGTTGAAAAACCACTTTTCGCACTTGTGTTAGTGTTGAAAAACCACTTTTCGCACTTGTGTTAGTGTTGAAAAACCACTTTTCGCACTTGTGTTGGTGCAGGAAACCACTTTTGCACTTGTATTAGTGTGGAAAAACCACTTTTCGCACTGGTGTTAGTGTTGAAAAACCACTTTTCACACTTGTGTTGGTGCAGGAAACCACTTTTGCACTTGTATTAGTGTGGAAAAACCACTTTTCGCACTTGTGATAGTGTTGAAAAACCACTTTTCGCACTTGTGTTAGTGTTGAAAAACCACTTTTCGCACTTGTGTTAGTGTTGAAAAACCACTTTTCGCACTTGTGTTGGTGCAGGAAACCACTTTTGCACTTGTATTAGTGTGAAAAAAACACATTTTGCACTTGTGATAGTGTTGAAAAACCACTTTTCGCACTTGTGTTAGTGTTGAAAAACCACTTTTCGCACTTGTGTTGGAGCAGGAAACCACTTTTGCACTTGTATTAGTGTGGAAAAAACACTTTTCGCACTGGTGTTAGTGTTGAAAAACCACTTTTCACACTTGTGTTGGTGCAGGAAACCACTTTTGCACTTGTATTAGTGTGGAAAAACCACTTTTCGCACTTGTGATAGTGTTGAAAAACCATTTTTCGCACTTGTGTTAGTGTTGAAAAACCACTTTTCGCACTTGTGTTAGTGTTGAAAAACCACTTTTCGCACTTGTGTTGGAGCGGGAAACCACTTTTGCACTTGTATTAGTGTGAAAAAAACACATTTTGCACTTGTGATAGTGTTGGAAAACCACTTTTCGCACTTGTGTTAGTGTTGAAAAACCACTTTTCGCACTTGTGTTGGAGCAGGAAACCACTTTTGCACTTGTATTAGTGTGGAAAAAACACTTTTCGCACTTGTGTTAGTGTTGAAAAACGACTTTTCGCACTTGTGTTAGTGTTGAAAAACCACTTTTCGCACTTGTGTTAGTGTAGAAAAACCACTTTCGCACTTGTGTTGGTGCAGGAAACCACTTTTGCACTTGTATTAGTGTGGAAAAAACTATTTTTGCACTTGTGATAGTGTTGAAAAACCACTTTTCGCACTTGTGTTAGTGTTGAAAAACCAATTTTCGCACTTTTGTTAGTGTTGAAAAACCACTTTTCGCACTTGTGTTGGTGCAGGAAACCACTTTTGCACTTGTATTAGTGTGGACAAAAACACTTTGCGCACTTGTGTTAGTGTTGAAAAACCACTTTTCGCACTTGTGTTAGTGTTGAAAAACCACTTTTCGCACTTGTGTTAGTGTTGAAAAACCACTTTTCGCACTTGTGTTGGTGCAGGAAACCACTTTTGCACTTGTATTAGTGTGGAAAAACCACTTTTCGCACTGGTGTTAGTGTTGAAAAACCACTTTTCACACTTGTGTTGGTGCAGGAAACCACTTTTGCACTTGTATTAGTGTGGAAAAACCACTTTTCGCACTTGTGATAGTGTTGAAAAACCACTTTTCGCACTTGTGTTAGTGTTGAAAAACCACTTTTCGCACTTGTGTTAGTGTTGAAAAACCACTTTTCGCACTTGTGTTGGTGCAGGAAACCACTTTTGCACTTGTATTAGTGTGAAAAAAACACTTTTTGCACTTGTGATAGTGTTGAAAAACCACTTTTAGCACTTGTGTTAGTGTTGAAAAACCACTTTTCGCACTTGTGTTAGTGTTGAAAAACCACTTTTCGCACTTGTGTTGGTGCAGGAAACCACTTTTGCACTTGTATTAGTGTTGAAAAAACTATTTTTGCACTTGTGATAGTGTTGAAAAACCACTTTTCACACTTGTGTTAGTGTTGAAAAACCACTTTTCGCACTTGTGTTAGTGTTGAAAAACCACTTTTCGCACTTGTGTTGGTGCAGGAAACCACTTTTGCACTTGTATTAGTGTGGACAAAAACACTTTTTGCACTTGTGATAGTGTTGAAAAACCACTTTTCGCACTTGTGTTAGTGTTGAAAAACCACTTTTCGCACTTGTATTGGTGCAGGAAACCACTTTTGCACTTGTATTAGTGTGGAAAAACCACTTTTCGCACTTGTGTTATTGTTGAAAAACCACTTTTCGCACTTGTGTTAGTGTTGAAAAACCACTTTTCGCACTTGTGTTAGTGTTGAAAAACCACTTTTCGCACTTGCGTTGGTGCAGGAAACCACTTTTGCACTTGTATTAGTGTGGAAAAAACACCTTTCGCACTTGTGTTAGTGTTGAAAAACCACTTTTCGCACTTGTGTTAGTGTTGAAAAACCACTTTTCGCACTTGTGTTAGTGTTGAAAAACCACTTTTCGCACTTGTGTTGGTGCAGGAAACCACTTTTGCACTTGTATTAGTGTGGAAAAAACACTTTTTGCACTTGTGATAGTGTTGAAAAACCACTTTTCACACTTGTGTTAGTGTTGAAAAACCACTTTTCGCACTTGTGTTGGTGCAGGAAACCACTTTTGCACTTGTATTAGTGTGGAAAAAACACATTTTGCACTTGTGATAGTGTTGAAAAACCACTTTTCGCACTTGTGTTAGTGTTGAAAAACCACTTTTCGCACTTGTGTTGGAGCAGGAAACCACTTTTGCACTTGTATTAGTGTGGAAAAAACACTTTTCGCACTTGTGTTAGTGTTGAAAAACGACTTTTCGCACTTGTGTTAGTGTTGAAAAACCACTTTTCGCACTTGTGTTAGTGTAGAAAAACCACTTTCGCACTTGTGTTGGTGCAGGAAACCACTTTTGCACTTGTATTAGTGTGGAAAAAACTATTTTTGCACTTGTGATAGTGTTGAAAAACCACTTTTCGCACTTGTGTTAGTGTTGAAAAACCAATTTTCGCACTTTTGTTAGTGTTGAAAAACCACTTTTCGCACTTGTGTTGGTGCAGGAAACCACTTTTGCACTTGTATTAGTGTGGACAAAAACACTTTGCGCACTTGTGTTAGTGTTGAAAAACCACTTTTCGCACTTGTGTTAGTGTTGAAAAACCACTTTTCGCACTTGTGTTAGTGTTGAAAAACCACTTTTCGCACTTGTGTTGGTGCAGGAAACCACTTTTGCACTTGTATTAGTGTGGAAAAACCACTTTTCGCACTGGTGTTAGTGTTGAAAAACCACTTTTCACACTTGTGTTGGTGCAGGAAACCACTTTTGCACTTGTATTAGTGTGGAAAAACCACTTTTCGCACTTGTGATAGTGTTGAAAAACCACTTTTCGCACTTGTGTTAGTGTTGAAAAACCACTTTTCGCACTTGTGTTAGTGTTGAAAAACCACTTTTCGCACTTGTGTTGGTGCAGGAAACCACTTTTGCACTTGTATTAGTGTGAAAAAAACACATTTTGCACTTGTGATAGTGTTGAAAAACCACTTTTCGCACTTGTGTTAGTGTTGAAAGACCACTTTTCGCACTTGTGTTGGAGCAGGAAACCACTTTTGCACTTGTATTAGTGTGGAAAAAACACTTTTCGCACTTGTGTTAGTGTTGAAAAACGACTTTTCGCACTTGTGTTAGTGTTGAAAAACCACTTTTCGCACTTGTGTTAGTGTAGAAAAACCACTTTCGCACTTGTGTTGGTGCAGGAAACCACTTTTGCACTTGTATTAGTGTGGAAAAAACTATTTTTGCACTTGTGATAGTGTTGAAAAACCACTTTTCGCACTTGTGTTAGTGTTGAAAAACCAATTTTCGCACTTTTGTTAGTGTTGAAAAACCACTTTTCGCACTTGTGTTGGTGCAGGAAACCTCTTTTGCACTTGTATTAGTGTGGACAAAAACACTTTGCGCACTTGTGTTAGTGTTGAAAAACCACTTTTCGCACTTGTGTTAGTGTTGAAAAACCACTTTTCGCACTTGTGTTAGTGTTGAAAAACCACTTTTCGCACTTGTGTTGGTGCAGGAAACCACTTTTGCACTTGTATTAGTGTGGAAAAACCACTTTTCGCACTGGTGTTAGTGTTGAAAAACCACTTTTCACACTTGTGTTGGTGCAGGAAACCACTTTTGCACTTGTATTAGTGTGGAAAAACCACTTTTCGCACTTGTGATAGTGTTGAAAAACCACTTTTCGCACTTGTGTTAGTGTTGAAAAACCACTTTTCGCACTTGTGTTAGTGTTGAAAAACCACTTTTCGCACTTGTGTTAGTGTTGAAAAACCACTTTTCGCACTTGTGTTGGTGCAGGAAACCACTTTTGCACTTGTATTAGTGTGGAAAAACCACTTTTCGCACTGGTGTTAGTGTTGAAAAACCACTTTTCACACTTGTGTTGGTGCAGGAAACCACTTTTGCACTTGTATTAGTGTGGAAAAACCACTTTTCGCACTTGTGATAGTGTTGAAAAACCACTTTTCGCACTTGTGTTAGTGTTGAAAAACCACTTTTCGCACTTGTGTTAGTGTTGAAAAACCACTTTTCGCACTTGTGTTGGTGCAGGAAACCACTTTTGCACTTGTATTAGTGTGAAAAAAACACATTTTGCACTTGTGATAGAGTTGAAAAACCACTTTTCGCACTTGTGTTAGTGTTGAAAAACCACTTTTCGCACTTGTGTTGGAGCAGGAAACCACTTTTGCACTTGTATTAGTGTGGAAAAAACACTTTTCGCACTTGTGTTAGTGTTGAAAAACGACTTTTCGCACTTGTGTTAGTGTTGAAAAACCACTTTTCACACTTGTGTTGGTGCAGGAAACCACTTTTGCACTTGTATTAGTGTGGAAAAACCACTTTTCGCACTTGTGATAGTGTTGAAAAACCACTTTTCGCACTTGTGTTAGTGTTGAAAAACCACTTTTCGCACTTGTGTTAGTGTTGAAAAACCACTTTTCGCACTTGTGTTGGTGCAGGAAACCACTTTTGCACTTGTATTAGTGTGAAAAAAACACATTTTGCACTTGTGATAGTGTTGAAAAACCACTTTTCGCACTTGTGTTAGTGTTGAAAAACCACTTTTCGCACTTGTGTTGGAGCAGGAAACCACTTTTGCACTTGTATTAGTGTGGAAAAAACACTTTTCGCACTTGTGTTAGTGTTGAAAAACGACTTTTCGCACTTGTGTTAGTGTTGAAAAACCACTTTTCGCACTTGTGTTAGTGTAGAAAAACCACTTTCGCACTTGTGTTGGTGCAGGAAACCACTTTTGCACTTGTATTAGTGTGGAAAAAACTATTTTTGCACTTGTGATAGTGTTGAAAAACCACTTTTCGCACTTGTGTTAGTGTTGAAAAACCAATTTTCGCACTTTTGTTAGTGTTGAAAAACCACTTTTCGCACTTGTGTTGGTGCAGGAAACCACTTTTGCACTTGTATTAGTGTGGACAAAAACACTTTGCGCACTTGTGTTAGTGTTGAAAAACCACTTTTCGCACTTGTGTTAGTGTTGAAAAACCACTTTTCGCACTTGTGTTAGTGTTGAAAAACCACTTTTCGCACTTGTGTTGGTGCAGGAAACCACTTTTGCACTTGTATTAGTGTGGAAAAACCACTTTTCGCACTGGTGTTAGTGTTGAAAAACCACTTTTCACACTTGTGTTGGTGCAGGAAACCACTTTTGCACTTGTATTAGTGTGGAAAAACCACTTTTCGCACTTGTGATAGTGTTGAAAAACCACTTTTCGCACTTGTGTTAGTGTTGAAAAACCACTTTTCGCACTTGTGTTAGTGTTGAAAAACCACTTTTCGCACTTGTGTTGGTGCAGGAAACCACTTTTGCACTTGTATTAGTGTGAAAAAAACACTTTTTGCACTTGTGATAGTGTTGAAAAACCACTTTTAGCACTTGTGTTAGTGTTGAAAAACCACTTTTCGCACTTGTGTTAGTGTTGAAAAACCACTTTTCGCACTTGTGTTGGTGCAGGAAACCACTTTTGCACTTGTATTAGTGTGGAAAAAACTATTTTTGCACTTGTGATAGTGTTGAAAAACCACTTTTCACACTTGTGTTAGTGTTGAAAAACCACTTTTCGCACTTGTGTTAGTGTTGAAAAACCACTTTTCGCACTTGTGTTGGTGCAGGAAACCACTTTTGCACTTGTATTAGTGTGGACAAAAACACTTTTTGCACTTGTGATAGTGTTGAAAAACCACTTTTCGCACTTGTGTTAGTGTTGAAAAACCACTTTTCGCACTTGTATTGGTGCAGGAAACCACTTTTGCACTTGTATTAGTGTGGAAAAACCACTTTTCGCACTTGTGTTATTGTTGAAAAACCACTTTTCGCACTTGTGTTAGTGTTGAAAAACCACTTTTCGCACTTGTGTTAGTGTTGAAAAACCACTTTTCGCACTTGCGTTGGTGCAGGAAACCACTTTTGCACTTGTATTAGTGTGGAAAAAACACCTTTCGCACTTGTGTTAGTGTTGAAAAACCACTTTTCGCACTTGTGTTAGTGTTGAAAAACCACTTTTCGCACTTGTGTTAGTGTTGAAAAACCACTTTTCGCACTTGTGTTGGTGCAGGAAACCACTTTTGCACTTGTATTAGTGTGGAAAAAACACTTTTTGCACTTGTGATAGTGTTGAAAAACCACTTTTCACACTTGTGTTAGTGTTGAAAAACCACTTTTCGCACTTGTGTTGGTGCAGGAAACCACTTTTGCACTTGTATTAGTGTGGAAAAAACACATTTTGCACTTGTGATAGTGTTGAAAAACCACTTTTCGCACTTGTGTTAGTGTTGAAAAACCACTTTTCGCACTTGTGTTGGAGCAGGAAACCACTTTTGCACTTGTATTAGTGTGGAAAAAACACTTTTCGCACTTGTGTTAGTGTTGAAAAACGACTTTTCGCACTTGTGTTAGTGTTGAAAAACCACTTTTCGCACTTGTGTTAGTGTAGAAAAACCACTTTCGCACTTGTGTTGGTGCAGGAAACCACTTTTGCACTTGTATTAGTGTGGAAAAAACTATTTTTGCACTTGTGATAGTGTTGAAAAACCACTTTTCGAACTTGTGTTAGTGTTGAAAAACCAATTTTCGCACTTTTGTTAGTGTTGAAAAACCACTTTTCGCACTTGTGTTGGTGCAGGAAACCACTTTTGCACTTGTATTAGTGTGGACAAAAACACTTTGCGCACTTGTGTTGGTGTTGAAAAACCACTTTTCGCACTTGTGTTAGTGTTGAAAAACAACTTTTCGCACTTGTGTTAGTGTTGAAAAACCACTTTTCGCACTTGTGTTGGTGCAGGAAACCACTTTTGCACTTGTATTAGTGTGGAAAAACCACTTTTCGCACTGGTGTTAGTGTTGAAAAACCACTTTTCACACTTGTGTTGGTGCAGGAAACCACTTTTGCACTTGTATTAGTGTGGAAAAACCACTTTTCGCACTTGTGATAGTGTTGAAAAACCACTTTTCGCACTTGTGTTAGTGTTGAAAAACCACTTTTCGCACTTGTGTTAGTGTTGAAAAACCACTTTTCGCACTTGTGTTGGTGCAGGAAACCACTTTTGCACTTGTATTAGTGTGAAAAAAACACATTTTGCACTTGTGATAGTGTTGAAAAACCACTTTTCGCACTTGTGTTAGTGTTGAAAAACCACTTTTCGCACTTGTGTTGGAGCAGGAAACCACTTTTGCACTTGTATTAGTGTGGAAAAAACACTTTTCGCACTGGTGTTAGTGTTGAAAAACCACTTTTCACACTTGTGTTGGTGCAGGAAACCACTTTTGCACTTGTATTAGTGTGGAAAAACCACTTTTCGCACTTGTGATAGTGTTGAAAAACCACTTTTCGCACTTGTGTTAGTGTTGAAAAACCACTTTTCGCACTTGTGTTAGTGTTGAAAAACCACTTTTCGCACTTGTGTTGGTGCAGGAAACCACTTTTGCACTTGTATTAGTGTGAAAAAAACACATTTTGCACTTGTGATAGTGTTGAAAAACCACTTTTCGCACTTGTGTTAGTGTTGAAAAACCACTTTTCGCACTTGTGTTGGAGCAGGAAACCACTTTTGCACTTGTATTAGTGTGGAAAAAACACTTTTCGCACTTGTGTTAGTGTTGAAAAACGACTTTTCGCACTTGTGTTAGTGTTGAAAAACCACTTTTCGCACTTGTGTTAGTGTAGAAAAACCACTTTCGCACTTGTGTTGGTGCAGGAAACCACTTTTGCACTTGTATTAGTGTGGAAAAAACTATTTTTGCACTTGTGATAGTGTTGAAAAACCACTTTTCGCACTTGTGTTAGTGTTGAAAAACCAATTTTCGCACTTTTGTTAGTGTTGAAAAACCACTTTTCGCACTTGTGTTGGTGCAGGAAACCACTTTTGCACTTGTATTAGTGTGGACAAAAACACTTTGCGCACTTGTGTTAGTGTTGAAAAACCACTTTTCGCACTTGTGTTAGTGTTGAAAAACCACTTTTCGCACTTGTGTTAGTGTTGAAAAACCACTTTTCGCACTTGTGTTGGTGCAGGAAACCACTTTTGCACTTGTATTAGTGTGGAAAAACCACTTTTCGCACTGGTGTTAGTGTTGAAAAACCACTTTTCACACTTGTGTTGGTGCAGGAAACCACTTTTGCACTTGTATTAGTGTGGAAAAACCACTTTTCGCACTTGTGATAGTGTTGAAAAACCACTTTTCGCACTTGTGTTAGTGTTGAAAAACCACTTTTCGCACTTGTGTTAGTGTTGAAAAACCACTTTTCGCACTTGTGTTGGTGCAGGAAACCACTTTTGCACTTGTATTAGTGTGAAAAAAACACTTTTTGCACTTGTGATAGTGTTGAAAAACCACTTTTAGCACTTGTGTTAGTGTTGAAAAACCACTTTTCGCACTTGTGTTAGTGTTGAAAAACCACTTTTCGCACTTGTGTTGGTGCAGGAAACCACTTTTGCACTTGTATTAGTGTTGAAAAAACTATTTTTGCACTTGTGATAGTGTTGAAAAACCACTTTTCACACTTGTGTTAGTGTTGAAAAACCACTTTTCGCACTTGTGTTAGTGTTGAAAAACCACTTTTCGCACTTGTGTTGGTGCAGGAAACCACTTTTGCACTTGTATTAGTGTGGACAAAAACACTTTTTGCACTTGTGATAGTGTTGAAAAACCACTTTTCGCACTTGTGTTAGTGTTGAAAAACCACTTTTCGCACTTGTATTGGTGCAGGAAACCACTTTTGCACTTGTATTAGTGTGGAAAAACCACTTTTCGCACTTGTGTTATTGTTGAAAAACCACTTTTCGCACTTGTGTTAGTGTTGAAAAACCACTTTTCGCACTTGTGTTAGTGTTGAAAAACCACTTTTCGCACTTGCGTTGGTGCAGGAAACCACTTTTGCACTTGTATTAGTGTGGAAAAAACACCTTTCGCACTTGTGTTAGTGTTGAAAAACCACTTTTCGCACTTGTGTTAGTGTTGAAAAACCACTTTTCGCACTTGTGTTAGTGTTGAAAAACCACTTTTCGCACTTGTGTTGGTGCAGGAAACCACTTTTGCACTTGTATTAGTGTGGAAAAAACACTTTTTGCACTTGTGATAGTGTTGAAAAACCACTTTTCACACTTGTGTTAGTGTTGAAAAACCACTTTTCGCACTTGTGTTGGTGCAGGAAACCACTTTTGCACTTGTATTAGTGTGGAAAAAACACATTTTGCACTTGTGATAGTGTTGAAAAACCACTTTTCGCACTTGTGTTAGTGTTGAAAAACCACTTTTCGCACTTGTGTTGGAGCAGGAAACCACTTTTGCACTTGTATTAGTGTGGAAAAAACACTTTTCGCACTTGTGTTAGTGTTGAAAAACGACTTTTCGCACTTGTGTTAGTGTTGAAAAACCACTTTTCGCACTTGTGTTAGTGTAGAAAAACCACTTTCGCACTTGTGTTGGTGCAGGAAACCACTTTTGCACTTGTATTAGTGTGGAAAAAACTATTTTTGCACTTGTGATAGTGTTGAAAAACCACTTTTCGCACTTGTGTTAGTGTTGAAAAACCAATTTTCGCACTTTTGTTAGTGTTGAAAAACCACTTTTCGCACTTGTGTTGGTGCAGGAAACCACTTTTGCACTTGTATTAGTGTGGACAAAAACACTTTGCGCACTTGTGTTAGTGTTGAAAAACCACTTTTCGCACTTGTGTTAGTGTTGAAAAACCACTTTTCGCACTTGTGTTAGTGTTGAAAAACCACTTTTCGCACTTGTGTTGGTGCAGGAAACCACTTTTGCACTTGTATTAGTGTGGAAAAACCACTTTTCGCACTGGTGTTAGTGTTGAAAAACCACTTTTCACACTTGTGTTGGTGCAGGAAACCACTTTTGCACTTGTATTAGTGTGGAAAAACCACTTTTCGCACTTGTGATAGTGTTGAAAAACCACTTTTCGCACTTGTGTTAGTGTTGAAAAACCACTTTTCGCACTTGTGTTAGTGTTGAAAAACCACTTTTCGCACTTGTGTTGGTGCAGGAAACCACTTTTGCACTTGTATTAGTGTGAAAAAAACACATTTTGCACTTGTGATAGTGTTGAAAAACCACTTTTCGCACTTGTGTTAGTGTTGAAAAACCACTTTTCGCACTTGTGTTGGAGCAGGAAACCACTTTTGCACTTGTATTAGTGTGGAAAAAACACTTTTCGCACTTGTGTTAGTGTTGAAAAACGACTTTTCGCACTTGTGTTAGTGTTGAAAAACCACTTTTCGCACTTGTGTTAGTGTAGAAAAACCACTTTCGCACTTGTGTTGGTGCAGGAAACCACTTTTGCACTTGTATTAGTGTGGAAAAAACTATTTTTGCACTTGTGATAGTGTTGAAAAACCACTTTTCGCACTTGTGTTAGTGTTGAAAAACCAATTTTCGCACTTTTGTTAGTGTTGAAAAACCACTTTTCGCACTTGTGTTGGTGCAGGAAACCTCTTTTGCACTTGTATTAGTGTGGACAAAAACACTTTGCGCACTTGTGTTAGTGTTGAAAAACCACTTTTCGCACTTGTGTTAGTGTTGAAAAACCACTTTTCGCACTTGTGTTAGTGTTGAAAAACCACTTTTCGCACTTGTGTTGGTGCAGGAAACCACTTTTGCACTTGTATTAGTGTGGAAAAACCACTTTTCGCACTGGTGTTAGTGTTGAAAAACCACTTTTCACACTTGTGTTGGTGCAGGAAACCACTTTTGCACTTGTATTAGTGTGGAAAAACCACTTTTCGCACTTGTGATAGTGTTGAAAAACCACTTTTCGCACTTGTGTTAGTGTTGAAAAACCACTTTTCGCACTTGTGTTAGTGTTGAAAAACCACTTTTCGCACTTGTGTTGGTGCAGGAAACCACTTTTGCACTTGTATTAGTGTGAAAAAAACACTTTTTGCACTTGTGATAGTGTTGAAAAACCACTTTTAGCACTTGTGTTAGTGTTGAAAAACCACTTTTCGCACTTGTGTTAGTGTTGAAAAACCACTTTTCGCACTTGTGTTGGTGCAGGAAACCACTTTTGCACTTGTATTAGTGTGGAAAAAACTATTTTTGCACTTGTGATAGTGTTGAAAAACCACTTTTCGCACTTGTGTTAGTGTTGAAAAACCACTTTTCGCACTTGTGTTAGTGTTGAAAAACCACTTTTCGCACTTGTGTTGGTGCAGGAAACCACTTTTGCACTTGTATTAGTGTGGACAAAAACACTTTTTGCACTTGTGATAGTGTTGAAAAACCACTTTTCGCACTTGTGTTAGTGTTGAAAAACCACTTTTCGCACTTGTGTTGGAGCAGGAAACCACTTTTGCACTTGTATTAGTGTGGAAAAAACACTTTTCGCACTTGTGTTAGTGTTGAAAAACGACTTTTCGCACTTGTGTTAGTGTTGAAAAACCACTTTTCGCACTTGTGTTAGTGTAGAAAAACCACTTTCGCACTTGTGTTGGTGCAGGAAACCACTTTTGCACTTGTATTAGTGTGGAAAAAACTATTTTTGCACTTGTGATAGTGTTGAAAAACCACTTTTCGCACTTGTGTTAGTGTTGAAAAACCAATTTTCGCACTTTTGTTAGTGTTGAAAAACCACTTTTCGCACTTGTGTTGGTGCAGGAAACCACTTTTGCACTTGTATTAGTGTGGACAAAAACACTTTGCGCACTTGTGTTAGTGTTGAAAAACCACTTTTCGCACTTGTGTTAGTGTTGAAAAACCACTTTTCGCACTTGTGTTAGTGTTGAAAAACCACTTTTCGCACTTGTGTTGGTGCAGGAAACCACTTTTGCACTTGTATTAGTGTGGAAAAACCACTTTTCGCACTGGTGTTAGTGTTGAAAAACCACTTTTCACACTTGTGTTGGTGCAGGAAACCACTTTTGCACTTGTATTAGTGTGGAAAAACCACTTTTCGCACTTGTGATAGTGTTGAAAAACCACTTTTCGCACTTGTGTTAGTGTTGAAAAACCACTTTTCGCACTTGTGTTAGTGTTGAAAAACCACTTTTCGCACTTGTGTTGGTGCAGGAAACCACTTTTGCACTTGTATTAGTGTGAAAAAAACACTTTTTGCACTTGTGATAGTGTTGAAAAACCACTTTTAGCACTTGTGTTAGTGTTGAAAAACCACTTTTCGCACTTGTGTTAGTGTTGAAAAACCACTTTTCGCACTTGTGTTGGTGCAGGAAACCACTTTTGCACTTGTATTAGTGTGGAAAAAACTATTTTTGCACTTGTGATAGTGTTGAAAAACCACTTTTCACACTTGTGTTAGTGTTGAAAAACCACTTTTCGCACTTGTGTTAGTGTTGAAAAACCACTTTTCGCACTTGTGTTGGTGCAGGAAACCACTTTTGCACTTGTATTAGTGTGGACAAAAACACTTTTTGCACTTGTGATAGTGTTGAAAAACCACTTTTCGCACTTGTGTTAGTGTTGAAAAACCACTTTTCGCACTTGTATTGGTGCAGGAAACCACTTTTGCACTTGTATTAGTGTGGAAAAACCACTTTTCACACTTGTGTTAGTGTTGAAAAACCACTTTTCGCACTTGTGTTAGTGTTGAAAAACCACATTTCGCACTTGTGTTAGTGTTGAAAAACCACTTTTCGCACTTGTGTTGGTGCAGGAAACCACTTTTGCACTTGTATTAGTGTGGAAAAAACACCTTTCGCACTTGTGTTAGTGTTGAAAAACCACTTTTCGCACTTGTGTTAGTGTTGAAAAACCACTTTTCGCACTTGTGTTGGTGCAGGAAACCACTTTTGCACTTGTATTAGTGTGGAAAAAACACTTTTTGCACTTGTGATAGTGTTGAAAAACCACTTTTCGCACTTGTGTTCGTGTTGAAAACCACTTTTCGCACTTGTGTTAGTGTTGAAAAACCACTTTTCGCACTTGTGTTAGTGTAGAAAAACCACTTTCGCACTTGTGTTGGTGCAGGAAACCACTTTTGCACTTGTATTAGTGTGGAAAAAACTATTTTTGCACTTGTGATAGTGTTGAAAAACCACTTTTCGCACTTGTGTTAGTGTTGAAAAACCACTTTTCGCACTTGTGTTAGTGTTGAAAAACCACTTTTCGCACTTGTGTTGGTGCAGGAAACCACTTTTGCACTTGTATTAGTGTGGACAAAAACACTTTTTGCACTTGTGATAGTGTTGAAAAACCACTTTTCGCACTTGTGTTAGTGTTGAAAAACCACTTTTCGCACTTGTGTTGGTGCAGGAAACCACTTTTGCACTTGTATTAGTGTGGAAAAACCACTTTTCGCACTTGTGTTAGTGTTGAAAAACCACTTTTCGCACTTGTGTTAGTGTTGAAAAACCACTTTTCACACTTGTGTTAGTGTTGAAAAACCACTTTTCGCACTTGTGTTGGTGCAGGAAACCACTTTTGCACTTGTATTAGTGTGGAAAAAACACCTTTCGCACTTGTGTTAGTGTTGAAAAACCACTTTTCGCACTTGTGTTAGTGTTGAAAAACCACTTTTCGCACTTGTGTTAGTGTTGAAAAACCACTTTTCGCACTTGTGTTGGTGCAGGAAACCACTTTTGCACTTGTATTAGTGTGGAAAAAACACTTTTTGCACTTGTGATAGTGTTGAAAAACCACTTTTCGCACTTGTGTTAGTGTTGAAAAACCACTTTTCGCACTTGTGTTGGTGCAGGAAACCACTTTTGCACTTGTATTAGTGTGGAAAAAACACTTTTTGCACTTGTGATAGTGTTGAAAAACCACTTTTCGCACTTGTGTTAGTGTTGAAAAACCACTTTTCGCACTTGTGTTAGTGTTGAAAAACCACTTTTCGCACTTGTGTTGGTGCAGGAAACCACTTTTGCACTTGTATTAGTGTGGAAAAAACACTTTTCGCACTTGTGTTAGTGTTGAAAAACCACTTTTCGCACTTGTGTTAGTGTTGAAAAACCACTTTTCGCACTTGTGTTAGTGTAGAAAAACCACTTTCGCACTTGTGTTGGTGCAGGAAACCACTTTTGCACTTGTATTAGTGTGGAAAAAACACTTTTCGCACTTGTGTTAGTGTTGAAATACCACTTTTCGCACTTGTGTTAGTGTTGAAAAACCACTTTTCGCACTTGTGTTGGTGCAGGAAACCACTTTTGCACTTGTATTAGTGTGGAAAAAACACTTTTCGCACTTGTGTTAGTGTTGAAAAACCACTTTTCGCACTTGTGTTAGTGTTGAAAAACCACTTTTCGCACTTGTGTTAGTGTTGAAAAACCACTTTTTGCACTTGTGTTGGTGCAGGAAACCACTTTTGCACTTGTATTAGTGTGGACAAAAACACTTTTTGCACTTGTGATAGTGTTGAAAAACCACTTTTCGCACTTGTGTTAGTGTTGAAAAACCACTTTTCGCACTTGTGTTGGTGCAGGAAACCACTTTTGCACTTGTATTAGTGTGGAAAAACCACTTTTCGCACTTGTATTAGTGTTGAAAAAGCACTTTTCGCACTTGTGTTAGTGTTGAAAAACCACTTTTCACACTTGTGTTAGTGTTGAAAAACCACTTTTCGCACTTGTGTTGGTGCAGGAAACCACTTTTGCACTTGTATTAGTGTGGAAAAACCACTTTTCGCACTTGTGTTAGTGTTGAAAAACCACTTTTCGCACTTGTGTTGGTGCAGGAAACCACTTTTGCACTTGTATTAGTGTGGAAAAAACACTTTTTGCACTTGTGATAGTGTTGAAAACCCACTTTTCGCACTTCTGTTAGTGTTGAAAAACCACTTTTTGCACTTGTGTTGGTGCAGGAAACCACTTTTGCACTTGTATTAGTGTGGAAAAACCACTTTTCGCACTTGTGTTAGTGTTGAAAAACCACTTTTCGCACTTGTGTTAGTGTTGAAAAACCACTTTTCGCACTTGTGTTAGTGTTGAAAAACCACTTTTCGCACTTGTGTTAGTGTTGAAAAACCACTTTTCGCACTTGTGTTGGTGCAGGAAACCACTTTTGCACTTGTATTAGTGTGGAAAAAACTATTTTTGCACTTGTGATAGTGTTGAAAAACCACTTTTCGCACTTGTGTTAGTGTTGAAAAACCACTTTTCGCACTTGTGTTAGTGTTGAAAAACCACTTTTCGCACTTGTGTTGGTGCAGGAAACCACTTTTGCACTTGTATTAGTGTGGACAAAAACACTTTTTACACTTGTGATAGTGTTGAAAAACCACTTTTCGCACTTGTGTTAGTGTTGAAAAACCACTTTTCGCACTTGTATTGGTGCAGGAAACCACTTTTGCACTTGTATTAGTGTGGAAAAACCACTTTTCGCACTTGTGTTATTGTTGAAAAACCACTTTTCGCACTTGTGTTAGTGTTGAAAAACCACTTTTCGCACTTGTGTTAGTGTTGAAAAACCACTTTTCGCACTTGCGTTGGTGCAGGAAACCACTTTTGCACTTGTATTAGTGTGGAAAAAACACCTTTCGCACTTGTGTTAGTGTTGAAAAACCACTTTTCGCACTTGTGTTAGTGTTGAAAAACCACTTTTCGCACTTGTGTTAGTGTTGAAAAACCACTTTTCGCACTTGTGTTGGTGCAGGAAACCACTTTTGCACTTGTATTAGTGTGGAAAAAACACTTTTTGCACTTGTGATAGTGTTGAAAAACCACTTTTCACACTTGTGTTAGTGTTGAAATACACTTTTCGCACTTGTGTTGGTGCAGGAAACCACTTTTGCACTTGTATTAGTGTGGAAAAAACACATTTTGCACTTGTGATAGTGTTGAAAAACCACTTTTCGCACTTGTGTTAGTGTTGAAAAACCACTTTTCGCACTTGTGTTGGAGCAGGAAACCACTTTTGCACTTGTATTAGTGTGGAAAAAACACTTTTCGCACATGTGTTAGTGTTGAAAAACGACTTTTCGCACTTGTGTTAGTGTTGAAAAACCACTTTTCGCACTTGTGTTAGTGTAGAAAAACCACTTTCGCACTTGTGTTGGTGCAGGAAACCACTTTTGCACTTGTATTTGTGTGGAAAAAACTATTTTTGCACTTGTGATAGTGTTGAAAAACCACTTTTCGCACTTGTGTTAGTGTTGAAAAACCACTTTTCGCACTTTTGTTAGTGTTGAAAAACCACTTTTCGCACTTGTGTTGGTGCAGGAAACCACTTTTGCACTTGTATTAGTGTGGACAAAAACACTTTGCGCACTTGTGTTAGTGTTGAAAAACCACTTTTCGCACTTGTGTTAGTGTTGAAAAACCACTTTTCGCACTTGTGTTAGTGTTGAAAAACCACTTTTCGCACTTGTGTTGGTGCAGGAAACCACTTTTGCACTTGTATTAGTGTGGAAAAACCACTTTTCGCACTGGTGTTAGTGTTGAAAAACCACTTTTCACACTTGTGTTGGTGCAGGAAACCACTTTTGCACTTGTATTAGTGTGGAAAAACCACTTTTCGCACTTGTGATAGTGTTGAAAAACCACTTTTCGCACTTGTGTTAGTGTTGAAAAACCACTTTTCGCACTTGTGTTAGTGTTGAAAAACCACTTTTCGCACTTGTGTTGGTGCAGGAAACCACTTTTGCACTTGTATTAGTGTGGAAAAACCACTTTTCACACTTGTGTTAGTGTTGAAAAACCACTTTTCGCACTTGTGTTAGTGTTGAAAAACCACATTTCGCACTTGTGTTAGTGTTGAAAAACCACTTTTCGCACTTGTGTTGGTGCAGGAAACCACTTTTGCACTTGTATTAGTGTGGAAAAAACACCTTTCGCACTTGTGTTAGTGTTGAAAAACCACTTTTCGCACTTGTGTTAGTGTTGAAAAACCACTTTTCGCACTTGTGTTGGTGCAGGAAACCACTTTTGCACTTGTATTAGTGTGGAAAAAACACTTTTTGCACTTGTGATAGTGTTGAAAAACCACTTTTCGCACTTGTGTTCGTGTTGAAAACCACTTTTCGCACTTGTGTTAGTGTTGAAAAACCACTTTTCGCACTTGTGTTAGTGTAGAAAAACCACTTTCGCACTTGTGTTGGTGCAGGAAACCACTTTTGCACTTGTATTAGTGTGGAAAAAACTATTTTTGCACTTGTGATAGTGTTGAAAAACCACTTTTCGCACTTGTGTTAGTGTTGAAAAACCTTTTCGCACTTGTGTTAGTGTTGAAAAACCACTTTTCGCACTTGTGTTGGTGCAGGAAACCACTTTTGCACTTGTATTAGTGTGGACAAAAACACTTTTTGCACTTGTGATAGTGTTGAAAAACCACTTTTCGCACTTGTGTTAGTGTTGAAAAACCACTTTTCGCACTTGTATTGGTGCAGGAAACCACTTTTGCACTTGTATTAGTGTGGAAAAACCACTTTTCGCACTTGTGTTAGTGTTGAAAAACCACTTTTCGCACTTGTGTTAGTGTTGAAAAACCACATTTCGCACTAGTGTTAGTGTTGAAAAACCACTTTTCGCACTTGTGTTGGTGCAGGAAACCACTTTTGCACTTGTATTAGTGTGGAAAAAACACCTTTCGCACTTGTGTTAGTGTTGAAAAACCACTTTTCGCACTTGTGTTAGTGTTGAAAAACCACTTTTCGCACTTGTGTTGGTGCAGGAAACCACTTTTGCACTTGTATTAGTGTGGAAAAAACACTTTTTGCACTTGTGATAGTGTTGAAAAACCACTTTTCGCACTTGTGTTAGTGTTGAAAACCACTTTTCGCACTTGTGTTAGTGTTGAAAAACCACTTTTCGCACTTGTGTTAGTGTAGAAAAACCACTTTCGCACTTGTGTTGGTGCAGGAAACCACTTTTGCACTTGTATTAGTGTGGACAAAAACACTTTTTGCACTTGTGATAGTGTTGAAAAACCACTTTTCGCACTTGTGTTAGTGTTGAAAAACCACTTTTCGCACTTGTGTTGGTGCAGGAAACCACTTTTGCACTTGTATTAGTGTGGAAAAACCACTTTTCGCACTTGTGTTAGTGTTGAAAAACCACTTTTCACACTTGTGTTAGTGTTGAAAAACCACTTTTCGCACTTGTGTTGGTGCCGGAAACCACTTTTGCACTTGTATTAGTGTGGAAAAAACACCTTTCGCACTTGTGTTAGTGTTGAAAAACCACTTTTCGCACTTGTGTTAGTGTTGAAAAACCACTTTTCGCACTTGTGTTAGTGTTGAAAAACCACTTTTCGCACTTGTGTTGGTGCAGGAAACCACTTTTGCACTTGTATTAGTGTGGAAAAAACACTTTTTGCACTTGTGATAGTGTTGAAAAACCACTTTTCGCACTTGTGTTAGTGTTGAAAAACCACTTTTCGCACTTGTGTTGGTGCAGGAAACCACTTTTGCACTTGTATTAGTGTGGAAAAAACACTTTTTGCACTTGTGATAGTGTTGAAAAACCACTTTTCGCACTTGTGTTAGTGTTGAAAAACCACTTTTCGCACTTGTGTTAGTGTTGAAAAACCACTTTTCGCACTTGTGTTGGTGCAGGAAACCACTTTTGCACTTGTATTAGTGTGGAAAAAACACTTTTCGCACTTGTGTTCGTGTTGAAAAACCACTTTTCGCACTTGTGTTAGTGTTGAAAAACCACTTTTCGCACTTGTGTTAGTGTAGAAAAACCACTTTCGCACTTGTGTTGGTGCAGGAAACCACTTTTGCACTTGTATTAGTGTGGAAAAAACACTTTTCGCACTTGTGTTAGTGTTGAAATACCACTTTTCGCACTTGTGTTAGTGTTGAAAAACCACTTTTCGCACTTGTGTTGGTGCAGGAAACCACTTTTGCACTTGTATTAGTGTGGAAAAAACACTTTTCGCACTTGTGTTGGTGTTGAAAAACCAGTTTTCGCACTTGTGTTAGTGTTGAAAAACCACTTTTCGCACTTGTGTTGGTGCAGGAAACCACTTTTGCACTTGTATTAGTGTGGAAAAAACACTTTTTGCACTTGTGATAGTGTTGAAAAACCACTTTTCGCACTTGTGTTAGTGTTGAAAAACCACTTTTCGCACTTGTGTTGGTGCAGGAAACCACTTTTGCACTTGTATTAGTGTGGAAAAAACACTTTTTGCACTTGTGATAGTGTTGAAAAACCACTTTTCGCACTTGTGTTAGTGTTGAAAAACCACTTTTCGCACTTGTGTTAGTGTTGAAAAACCACTTTTCGCACTTGTGTTGGTGCAGGAAACCACTTTTGCACTTGTATTAGTGTGGAAAAAAACACTTTTCGCACTTGTGTTAGTGTTGAAAAACCACTTTTCGCACTTGTGTTAGTGTTGAAAAACCACTTTTCGCACTTGTGTTAGTGTAGAAAAACCACTTTCGCACTTGTGTTGGTGAGGGAAACCACTTTTGCACTTGTATTAGTGTGGAAAAAACACTTTTCGCACTTGTGTTAGTGTTGAAATACCACTTTTCGCACTTGTGTTAGTGTTGAAAAACCACTTTTCGCACTTGTGTTGGTGCAGGAAACCACTTTTGCACTTGTATTAGTGTGGAAAAAACACTTTTTGCACTTGTGATAGTGTTGAAAAACCACTTTTCGCACTTGTGTTAGTGTTGAAAAACCACTTTTCGCACTTGTGTTGGTGCAGGAAACCACTTTTGCACTTGTATTAGTGTGGAAAAACCACTTTTCGCACCTGTGTTAGTGTTGAAAAACCACTTTTCGCACTTGTGTTAGTGTTGAAAAACCACTTTTCGCACTTGTGTTAGTGTTGAAAAACCACTTTTCGCACTTGTGTTGGTGCAGGAAACCACTTTTGCACTTGTATTAGTGTGGAAAAAACACTTTTTGCACTTGTGATATTGTTGAAAAACCACTTTTTACACTTGTGTTAGTGTTGAAAAACCACTTTTCGCACTTGTGTTTGTGCAGGAAACCACTTTTGCACTTGTATTAGTGTGGAAAAAACACTTTTTGCACTTGTGATAGTGTGGAAAAAACACTTTTTGCACTTGTGATAGTGTTGAAAAACCACTTTTCGCACTTGTGTTAGTGTTGAAAAACCACTTTTCGCACTTGTGTTGGTGCAGGAAGCCACTTTTGCACTTGTATTAGTGTGGAAAAACTACTTTTCGCACTTGTGTTAGTGTTGAAAAACCACTTTTCGCACTTGTGTTAGTGTTGAAAAACCACTTTTCGCACTTGTGTTGGTGCAGGAAACCACTTCTGCACTTGTATTAGTGTGGAAAAACACTTTTTGCACTTGTGTTAGTGTTGAAAAACCACTTTTCGCACTTGTGTTAGTGTTGAAAAACCACTTTTCGCACTTGTGTTGGTGCAGGAAACCTCTTTTGCACTTGTATTAGTGTGGAAAAAGCACTTTTTGCACTTGCGATATTGTTGAAAAACCACTTTTCGCACTTGTGTTAGTTTTGAAAAACCACTTTTCGCACTTGTGTTAGTGTTGAAAAACCACTTTTCGCACTTGTGTTGGTGCAGGAAACCACTTTTGCACTTGTATTAGTGTGGAAAAACCACTTTTCGCACTTGTGTTAGTGTTGAAAAACCACTTTTCGCACTTGTGTTAGTGTTGAAAAACCACTTTTCGCACTTGTGTTAGTGTTGAAAAACCACTTTTCGCACTTGCGTTAGTGTTGAAAAACCACTTTTCGCACTTGTGTTGGTGCAGGAAACCACTTTTGCACTTGTATTAGTGTGGAAAAACCACTTTTTGCACTTATGTTAGTGTTGAAAAACCACTTTTCGCACTTGTGTTAGTGTTGAAAAACCACTTTTCGCACTTGTGTTGGTGCAGGAAACCACTTTTGCACTTGTATTAGTGTGGACAAAAACACTTTTTGCACTTGTGATAGTGTTGAAAAACCACTTTTCGCACTTGTGTTAGTGTTGAAAAACCACTTTTCGCACTTGTGTTAGTGTTGAAAAACCACTTTTCGCACTTGTGTTGGTGCAGGAAACCACTTTTGCACTTGTATTAGTGTGGACAAAAACACTTTTTGCACTTGTGATAGTGTTGAAAAACCACTTTTCGCACTTGTGTTAGTGTTGAAAAAACACTTTTCGCACTTGTGTTGGTGCAGGAAACCACTTTTGCACTTGTATTAGTGTGGAAAAACCACTTTTCGCACTTGTGTTAGTGTTGAAAAACCACTTTTCGCACTTGTGTTAGTGTTGAAAAACCACTTTTCACACTTGTGTTAGTGTTGAAAAACCACTTTTCGCACTTGTGTTGGTGCAGGAAACCACTTTTGCACTTGTATTAGTGTGGAAAAAACACCTTTCGCACTTGTGTTGGTGTTGAAAAACCACTTTTCGCACTTGTGTTAGTGTTGAAAAACCACTTTTCGCACTTGTGTTAGTGTTGAAAAACCACTTTTCGCACTTGTGTTGGTGCAGGAAACCACTTTTGCACTTGTATTAGTGTGGAAAAAACACTTTTTGCACTTGTGATAGTGTTGAAAAACCACTTTTCGCACTTGTGTTAGTGTTGAAAAACCACTTTTCGCACTTGTGTTGGTGCAGGAAACCACTTTTGCACTTGTATTAGTGTGGAAAAAACACTTTTTGCACTTGTGATAGTGTTGAAAAACCACTTTTCGCACTTGTGTTAGTGTTGAAAAACCACTTTTCGCACTTGTGTTAGTGTTGAAAAACCACTTTTCGCACTTGTGTTGGTGCAGGAAACCACTTTTGCACTTGTATTAGTGTGGAAAAAACACTTTTCGCACTTGTGTTAGTGTTGAAAAACCACTTTTCGCACTTGTGTTAGTGTTGAAAAACCACTTTTCGCACTTGTGTTAGTGTAGAAAAACCACTTTCGCACTTGTGTTGGTGCAGGAAACCACTTTTGCACTTGTATTAGTGTGGAAAAAACACTTTTCGCACTTGTGTTAGTGTTGAAATACCACTTTTCGCACTTGTGTTAGTGTTGAAAAACCACTTTTTGCACTTGTGTTGGTGCAGGAAACCACTTTTGCACTTGTATTAGTGTGGAAAAAACACTTTTTGCACTTGTGTTAGTGTTGAAAAACCACTTTTCGCACTTGTGTTGGTGCAGGAAACCACTTTTGCACTTGTATTAGTGTGGAAAAACCACTTTTCGCACCTGTGTTAGTGTTGAAAAACCACTTTTCGCACTTGTGTTAGTGTTGAAAAACCACTTTTCGCACTTGTGTTAGTGTTGAAAAACCACTTTTCGCACTTGTGTTGGTGCAGGAAACCACTTTTGCACTTGTATTAGTGTGGAAAAAACACTTTTCGCACTTGTGTTGGTGTTGAAAAACCAGTTTTCGCACTTGTGTTAGTGTTGAAAAACCACTTTTCGCACTTGTGTTGGTGCAGGAAACCACTTTTGCACTTGTATTAGTGTGGAAAAAACACTTTTTGCACTTGTGATAGTGTTGAAAAACCACTTTTCGCACTTGTGTTAGTGTTGAAAAACCACTTTTCGCACTTGTGTTGGTGCAGGAAACCACTTTTGCACTTGTATTAGTGTGGAAAAAACACTTTTTGCACTTGTGATAGTGTTGAAAAACCACTTTTCGCACTTGTGTTAGTGTTGAAAAACCACTTTTCGCACTTGTGTTAGTGTTGAAAAACCACTTTTCGCACTTGTGTTGGTGCAGGAAACCACTTTTGCACTTGTATTAGTGTGGAAAAAAACACTTTTCGCACTTGTGTTAGTGTTGAAAAACCACTTTTCGCACTTGTGTTAGTGTTGAAAAACCACTTTTCGCACTTGTGTTAGTGTAGAAAAACCACTTTCGCACTTGTGTTGGTGCATGAAACCACTTTTGCACTTGTATTAGTGTGGAAAAAACACTTTTCGCACTTGTGTTAGTGTTGAAAAACCACTTTTCGCACTTGTGTTGGTGCAGGAAACCACTTTTGCACTTGTATTAGTGTGGAAAAAACACTTTTTGCACTTGTGATAGTGTTGAAAAACCACTTTTCGCACTTGTGTTAGTGTTGAAAAACCACTTTTCGCACTTGTGTTGGTGCAGGAAACCACTTTTGCACTTGTATTAGTGTGGAAAAACCACTTTTCGCACCTGTGTTAGTGTTGAAAAACCACTTTTCGCACTTGTGTTAGTGTTGAAAAACCACTTTTCGCACTTGTGTTAGTGTTGAAAAACCACTTTTCGCACTTGTGTTGGTGCAGGAAACCACTTTTGCACTTGTATTAGTGTGGAAAAAACACTTTTCGCACTTGTGTTGGTGTTGAAAAACCAGTTTTCGCACTTGTGTTAGTGTTGAAAAACCACTTTTCGCACTTGTGTTGGTGCAGGAAACCACTTTTGCACTTGTATTAGTGTGGAAAAAACACTTTTTGCACTTGTGATATTGTTGAAAAACCACTTTTTCCACTTGTGTTAGTGTTGAAAAACCACTTTTCGCACTTGTGTTTGTGCAGGAAACCACTTTTGCACTTGTATTCGTGTGGAAAAAACACTTTTTGCACTTGTGATAGTGTGGAAAAAACACTTTTTGCACTTGTGATAGTGTTGAAAAACCACTTTTCGCACTTGTGTTAGTGTTGAAAAACCACTTTTCGCACTTGTGTTGGTGCAGGAAGCCACTTTTGCACTTGTAATAGTGTGGAAAAACTACTTTTCGCACTTGTGTTAGTGTTGAAAAACCACTTTTCGCACTTGTGTTAGTGTTGAAAAACCACTTTTCGCACTTGTGTTGGTGCAGGAAACCACTTCTGCACTTGTATTAGTGTGGAAAAACACTTTTTGCACTTGTGTTAGTGTTGAAAAACCACTTTTCGCACTTGTGTTAGTGTTGAAAAACCACTTTTCGCACTTGTGTTGGTGCAGGAAACCACTTTTGCACTTGTATTAGTGTGGAAAAAGCACTTTTTGCACTTGCGATATTGTTGAAAAACCACTTTTCGCACTTGTGTTAGTTTTGAAAAACCACTTTTCGCACTTGTGTTAGTGTTGAAAAACCACTTTTCGCACTTGTGTTGGTGCAGGAAACCACTTTTGCACTTGTATTAGTGTGGAAAAACCACTTTTCGCACTTGTGTTAGTGTTGAAAAACCACTTTTCGCACTTGTGTTAGTGTTGAAAAACCACTTTTCGCACTTGTGTTAGTGTTGAAAAACCACTTTTCGCACTTGTGTTAGTGTTGAAAAACCACTTTTCGCACTTGTGTTGGTGCAGGAAACCACTTTTGCACTTGTATTAGTGTGGAAAAACCACTTTTTGCACTTATGTTAGTGTTGAAAAACCACTTTTCGCACTTGTGTTAGTGTTGAAAAAACACTTTTCGCACTTGTGTTAGTGTTGAAAAACCACTTTTCACACTTGTGTTGGTGCAGGAAACCACTTTTGCACTTGTATTAGTGTGGAAAAAACACTTTTTGCACTTGTGATAGTGTTGAAAAACCACTTTTCGCACTTGTGTTAGTGTTGAAAAACAACTTTTCGCACTTGTGTTAGTGTTGAAAAACCACTTTTCGCACTGGTGTTGGTGCAGGAAACCACTTTTGCACTTGTATTAGTGTGGAAAAAACACTTTTTGCACTTGTGATAGTGTTGAAAAACCACTTTTCGCACTTGTGTTAGTGTTGAAAAACCACTTTTCGCACTTGTGTTAGTGTTGAAAAACCACTTTTCGCACTTGTGTTGGTGCAGGAAACCACTTTTGCACTTGTATTAGTGTGGAAAAACCACTTTTCGCACTTGTGTTAGTGTTGAAAAACCACTTTTCGCACTTGTGTTAGTGTTCAAAAACCACTTTTCGCACTTGTGTTAGTGTAGAAAAACCATATTCGCACTTGTGTTGGTGCAGGAAACCACTTTTGCACTTGTATTAGTGTGGAAAAAACACTTTTCGCACTTGTGTTAGTGTTGAAAAACCACTTTTCGCACTTGTGTTGGTGCAGGAAACCACTTTTGCACTTGTATTAGTGTGGAAAAACCACTTTTTGCACTTATGTTAGTGTTGAAAAACCACTTTTCGCACTTGTGTTAGTGTTGAAAAACCACTTTTCGCACTTGTGTTGGTGCAGGAAACCACTTTTGCACTTGTATTAGTGTGGACAAAAACACTTTTTGCACTTGTGATAGTGTTGAAAAACCACTTTTCGCACTTGTGTTAGTGTTGAAAAACCACTTTTCGCACTTGTGTTAGTGTTGAAAAACCACTTTTCGCACTTGTGTTGGTGCAGGAAACCACTTTTGCACTTGTATTAGTGTGGACAAAAACACTTTTTGCACTTGTGATAGTGTTGAAAAACCACTTTTCGCACTTGTGTTAGTGTTGAAAAAACACTTTTCGCACTTGTGTTGGTGCAGGAAACCACTTTTGCACTTGTATTAGTGTGGAAAAACCACTTTTCGCACTTGTGTTAGTGTTGAAAAACCACTTTTCGCACTTGTGTTAGTGTTGAAAAACCACTTTTCACACTTGTGTTAGTGTTGAAAAACCACTTTTCGCACTTGTGTTGGTGCAGGAAACCACTTTTGCACTTGTATTAGTGTGGAAAAAACACCTTTCGCACTTGTGTTGGTGTTGAAAAACCACTTTTCGCACTTGTGTTAGTGTTGAAAAACCACTTTTCGCACTTGTGTTAGTGTTGAAAAACCACTTTTCGCACTTGTGTTGGTGCAGGAAACCACTTTTGCACTTGTATTAGTGTGGAAAAAACACTTTTTGCACTTGTGATAGTGTTGAAAAACCACTTTTCGCACTTGTGTTAGTGTTGAAAAACCACTTTTCGCACTTGTGTTGGTGCAGGAAACCACTTTTGCACTTGTATTAGTGTGGAAAAAACACTTTTTGCACTTGTGATAGTGTTGAAAAACCACTTTTCGCACTTGTGTTAGTGTTGAAAAACCACTTTTCGCACTTGTGTTAGTGTTGAAAAACCACTTTTCGCACTTGTGTTGGTGCAGGAAACCACTTTTGCACTTGTATTAGTGTGGAAAAAACACTTTTCGCACTTGTGTTAGTGTTGAAAAACCACTTTTCGCACTTGTGTTAGTGTTGAAAAACCACTTTTCGCACTTGTGTTAGTGTAGAAAAACCACTTTCGCACTTGTGTTGGTGCAGGAAACCACTTTTGCACTTGTATTAGTGTGGAAAAAACACTTTTCGCACTTGTGTTAGTGTTGAAATACCACTTTTCGCACTTGTGTTAGTGTTGAAAAACCACTTTTCGCACTTGTGTTGGTGCAGGAAACCACTTTTGCACTTGTATTAGTGTGGAAAAAACACTTTTTGCACTTGTGATAGTGTTGAAAAACCACTTTTCGCACTTGTGTTAGTGTTGAAAAACCACTTTTCGCACTTGTGTTGGTGCAGGAAACCACTTTTGCACTTGTATTAGTGTGGAAAAACCACTTTTCGCACCTGTGTTAGTGTTGAAAAACCACTTTTCGCACTTGTGTTAGTGTTGAAAAACCACTTTTCGCACTTGTGTTAGTGTTGAAAAACCACTTTTCGCACTTGTGTTGGTGCAGGAAACCACTTATGCACTTGTATTAGTGTGGAAAAAACACTTTTCGCACTTGTGTTGGTGTTGAAAAACCAGTTTTCGCACTTGTGTTAGTGTTGAAAAACCACTTTTCGCACTTGTGTTGGTGCAGGAAACCACTTTTGCACTTGTATTAGTGTGGAAAAAACACTTTTTGCACTTGTGATAGTGTTGAAAAACCACTTTTCGCACTTGTGTTAGTGTTGAAAAACCACTTTTCGCACTTGTGTTGGTGCAGGAAACCACTTTTGCACTTGTATTAGTGTGGAAAAAACACTTTTTGCACTTGTGATAGTGTTGAAAAACCACTTTTCGCACTTGTGTTAGTGTTGAAAAACCACTTTTCGCACTTGTGTTAGTGTTGAAAAACCACTTTTCGCACTTGTGTTGGTGCAGGAAACCACTTTTGCACTTGTATTAGTGTGGAAAAAAACACTTTTCGCACTTGTGTTAGTGTTGAAAAACCACTTTTCGCACTTGTGTTAGTGTTGAAAAACCACTTTTCGCACTTGTGTTAGTGTAGAAAAACCACTTTCGCACTTGTGTTGGTGCAGGAAACCACTTTTGCACTTGTATTAGTGTGGAAAAAACACTTTTCGCACTTGTGTTAGTGTTGAAAAACCACTTTTCGCACTTGTGTTGGTGCAGGAAACCACTTTTGCACTTGTATTAGTGTGGAAAAAACACTTTTTGCACTTGTGATAGTGTTGAAAAACCACTTTTCGCACTTGTGTTAGTGTTGAAAAACCACTTTTCGCACTTGTGTTGGTGCAGGAAACCACTTTTGCACTTGTATTAGTGTGGAAAAACCACTTTTCGCACCTGTGTTAGTGTTGAAAAACCACTTTTCGCACTTGTGTTAGTGTTGAAAAACCACTTTTCGCACTTGTGTTAGTGTTGAAAAACCACTTTTCGCACTTGTGTTGGTGCAGGAAACCACTTTTGCACTTGTATTAGTGTGGAAAAAACACTTTTCGCACTTGTGTTGGTGTTGAAAAACCAGTTTTCGCACTTGTGTTAGTGTTGAAAAACCACTTTTCGCACTTGTGTTGGTGCAGGAAACCACTTTTGCACTTGTATTAGTGTGGAAAAAACACTTTTTGCACTTGTGATATTGTTGAAAAACCACTTTTTCCACTTGTGTTAGTGTTGAAAAACCACTTTTCGCACTTGTGTTTGTGCAGGAAACCACTTTTGCACTTGTATTCGTGTGGAAAAAACACTTTTTGCACTTGTGATAGTGTGGAAAAAACACTTTTTGCACTTGTGATAGTGTTGAAAAACCACTTTTCGCACTTGTGTTAGTGTTGAAAAACCACTTTTCGCACTTGTGTTGGTGCAGGAAGCCACTTTTGCACTTGTATTAGTGTGGAAAAACTACTTTTCGCACTTGTGTTAGTGTTGAAAAACCACTTTTCGCACTTGTGTTAGTGTTGAAAAACCACTTTTCGCACTTGTGTTGGTGCAGGAAACCACTTCTGCACTTGTATTAGTGTGGAAAAACACTTTTTGCACTTGTGTTAGTGTTGAAAAACCACTTTTCGCACTTGTGTTAGTGTTGAAAAACCACTTTTCGCACTTGTGTTGGTGCAGGAAACCACTTTTGCACTTGTATTAGTGTGGAAAAAGCACTTTTTGCACTTGCGATATTGTTGAAAAACCACTTTTCGCACTTGTGTTAGTTTTGAAAAACCACTTTTCGCACTTGTGTTAGTGTTGAAAAACCACTTTTCGCACTTGTGTTGGTGCAGGAAACCACTTTTGCACTTGTATTAGTGTGGAAAAACCACTTTTCGCACTTGTGTTAGTGTTGAAAAACCACTTTTCGCACTTGTGTTAGTGTTGAAAAACCACTTTTCGCACTTGTGTTAGTGTTGAAAAACCACTTTTCGCACTTGTGTTAGTGTTGAAAAACCACTTTTCGCACTTGTGTTGGTGCAGGAAACCACTTTTGCACTTGTATTAGTGTGGAAAAACCACTTTTTGCACTTATGTTAGTGTTGAAAAACCACTTTTCGCACTTGTGTTAGTGTTGAAAAAACACTTTTCGCACTTGTGTTAGTGTTGAAAAACCACTTTTCACACTTGTGTTGGTGCAGGAAACCACTTTTGCACTTGTATTAGTGTGGAAAAAACACTTTTTGCACTTGTGATAGTGTTGAAAAACCACTTTTCGCACTTGTGTTAGTGTTGAAAAACAACTTTTCGCACTTGTGTTAGTGTTGAAAAACCACTTTTCGCACTGGTGTTGGTGCAGGAAACCACTTTTGCACTTGTATTAGTGTGGAAAAAACACTTTTTGCACTTGTGATAGTGTTGAAAAACCACTTTTCGCACTTGTGTTAGTGTTGAAAAACCACTTTTCGCACTTGTGTTAGTGTTGAAAAACCACTTTTCGCACTTGTGTTGGTGCAGGAAACCACTTTTGCACTTGTATTAGTGTGGAAAAACCACTTTTCGCACTTGTGTTAGTGTTGAAAAACCACTTTTCGCACTTGTGTTAGTGTTCAAAAACCACTTTTCGCACTTGTGTTAGTGTAGAAAAACCATATTCGCACTTGTGTTGGTGCAGGAAACCACTTTTGCACTTGTATTAGTGTGGAAAAAACACTTTTCGCACTTGTGTTAGTGTTGAAAAACCACTTTTCGCACTTGTGTTAGTGTTGAAAAACCATTTTCGCACTTGTGTTGGTGCAGGAAACCACTTTTGCACTTGTATGAGTGTGGAAAAAAACTTTTTGCACTTGTGATAGTGTTGAAAAAACCACTTTTCGCACTTGTGTTAGTGTTGAAAAACCACTTTTCGCACTTGTGTTGGTGCAGGAAACCACTTTTGCACTTGTATTAGTGTGGAAAAAACACTTTTCGCACTTGTGTTAGTGTTGAAAAACCACTTTTCGCACTTGTGTTGGTGCAGGAAACCACTTTTGCACTTGTATTAGTGTGGAAAAAACACTTTTTGCACTTGTGATAGTGTTGAAAAAACCACTTTTCGCACTTGTGTTAGTGTTGAAAAACCACTTTTCGCACTTGTGTTAGTGTAGAAAAACCACTTTCGCACTTGTGTTGGTGCAGGAAACCACTTTTGCACTTGTATTAGTGTGGAAAAAACACTTTTCGCACTTGTGTTAGTGTTGAAAAACCACTTTTCGCACTTGTGTTGGTGCAGGAAACCACTTTTGCACTTGTATTAGTGTGGAAAAAACACTTTTTGCACTTGTGATAGTGTTGAAAAACCACTTTTCGCACTTGTGTTAGTGTTGAAAAACCACTTTTCGCACTTGTGTTGGTGCAGGAAACCACTTTTGCACTTGTATTAGTGTGGAAAAACCACTTTTCGCACCTGTGTTAGTGTTGAAAAACCACTTTTCGCACTTGTGTTAGTGTTGAAAAACCACTTTTCGCACTTGTGTTAGTGTTGAAAAACCACTTTTCGCACTTGTGTTGGTGCAGGAAACCACTTTTGCACTTGTATTAGTGTGGAAAAAACACTTTGCACTTGTGTTGGTGTTGAAAAACCAGTTTTCGCACTTGTGTTAGTGTTGAAAAACCACTTTTCGCACTTGTGTTGGTGCAGGAAACCACTTTTGCACTTGTATTAGTGTGGAAAAAACACTTTTTGCACTTGTGATATTGTTGAAAAACCACTTTTTCCACTTGTGTTAGTGTTGAAAAACCACTTTTCGCACTTGTGTTTGTGCAGGAAACCACTTTTGCACTTGTATTCGTGTGGAAAAAACACTTTTTGCACTTGTGATAGTGTGGAAAAAACACTTTTTGCACTTGTGATAGTGTTGAAAAACCACTTTTCGCACTTGTGTTAGTGTTGAAAAACCACTTTTCGCACTTGTGTTGGTGCAGGAAGCCACTTTTGCACTTGTATTAGTGTGGAAAAACTACTTTTCGCACTTGTGTTAGTGTTGAAAAACCACTTTTCGCACTTGTGTTAGTGTTGAAAAACCACTTTTCGCACTTGTGTTGGTGCAGGAAACCACTTCTGCACTTGTATTAGTGTGGAAAAACACTTTTTGCACTTGTGTTAGTGTTGAAAAACCACTTTTCGCACTTGTGTTAGTGTTGAAAAACCACTTTTCGCACTTGTGTTGGTGCAGGAAACCACTTTTGCACTTGTATTAGTGTGGAAAAAGCACTTTTTGCACTTGCGATATTGTTGAAAAACCACTTTTCGCACTTGTGTTAGTTTTGAAAAACCACTTTTCGCACTTGTGTTAGTGTTGAAAAACCACTTTTCGCACTTGTGTTGGTGCAGGAAACCACTTTTGCACTTGTATTAGTGTGGAAAAACCACTTTTCGCACTTGTGTTAGTGTTGAAAAACCACTTTTCGCACTTGTGTTAGTGTTGAAAAACCACTTTTCGCACTTGTGTTAGTGTTGAAAAACCACTTTTCGCACTTGTGTTAGTGTTGAAAAACCACTTTTCGCACTTGTGTTGGTGCAGGAAACCACTTTTGCACTTGTATTAGTGTGGAAAAACCACTTTTTGCACTTATGTTAGTGTTGAAAAACCACTTTTCGCACTTGTGTTAGTGTTGAAAAAACACTTTTCGCACTTGTGTTAGTGTTGAAAAACCACTTTTCACACTTGTGTTGGTGCAGGAAACCACTTTTGCACTTGTATTAGTGTGGAAAAAACACTTTTTGCACTTGTGATAGTGTTGAAAAACCACTTTTCGCACTTGTGTTAGTGTTGAAAAACAACTTTTCGCACTTGTGTTAGTGTTGAAAAACCACTTTTCGCACTGGTGTTGGTGCAGGAAACCACTTTTGCACTTGTATTAGTGTGGAAAAAACACTTTTTGCACTTGTGATAGTGTTGAAAAACCACTTTTCGCACTTGTGTTAGTGTTGAAAAACCACTTTTCGCACTTGTGTTAGTGTTGAAAAACCACTTTTCGCACTTGTGTTGGTGCAGGAAACCACTTTTGCACTTGTATTAGTGTGGAAAAACCACTTTTCGCACTTGTGTTAGTGTTGAAAAACCACTTTTCGCACTTGTGTTAGTGTTCAAAAACCACTTTTCGCACTTGTGTTAGTGTAGAAAAACCATATTCGCACTTGTGTTGGTGCAGGAAACCACTTTTGCACTTGTATTAGTGTGGAAAAAACACTTTTCGCACTTGTGTTAGTGTTGAAAAACCACTTTTCGCACTTGTGTTAGTGTTGAAAAACCATTTTCGCACTTGTGTTGGTGCAGGAAACCACTTTTGCACTTGTATGAGTGTGGAAAAAAACTTTTTGCACTTGTGATAGTGTTGAAAAACCACTTTTCGCACTTGTGTTAGTGTTGAAAAACCACTTTTCGCACTTGTGTTGGTGCAGGAAACCACTTTTGCACTTGTATTAGTGTGGAAAAACCACTTTTCGCTCTTGTGTTAGTGTTGAAAAACCACTTTTCACACTTGTGTTAGTGTTGAAAAACCACTTTTCGCACTTGTGTTGGTGTAGGAAACCACTTTTGCACTTGTATTAGTGTGGAAAAAACACTTTTCGCACTTGTGTTGGTGTTGAAAAACCACTTTTCGCACTTGTGTTAGTGTTGAAAAACCACTTTTCGCACTTGTGTTAGTGTTGAAAAACCACTTTTCGCACTTGTGTTGGTGCAGGAAACCACTTTTGCACTTGTATTAGTGTGGAAAAAACACTTTTCGCACTTGTGTTGGTGTTGAAAAACCACTTTTCGCACTTGTGTTAGTGTTCAAAAACCACTTTTTACACTTGTGTTAGTGTTGAAAAACCACTTTTCGCACTTGTGTTAGTGTTCAAAAACCACTTTTCGCACTTGTGTTAGTGTAGAAAAACCACTTTCGCACTTGTGTTGGTGCAGGAAACCACTTTTGCACTTGTATTAGTGTGGAAAAAACACTTTTCGCACTTGTGTTCAGTGTTGAAAAACCACTTTTCGCACTTGTGTTGGTGCAGGAAGCCACTTTTGCACTTGTATTAGTGTGGAAAAACTACTTTTCGCACTTGTGTCAGTGTTGAAAAACCACTTTTCGCACTTGTGTTAGTGTTGAAAAACAACTTTTCGCACTTGTGTTGGTGCAGGAAACCACTTTTGCACTTGTATTAGTGTGGAAAAAACACTTTTTGCACTTGTGATAGTGTTGAAAAACCACTTTTCGCACTTGTGTTAGTGTTGAAAAACCACTTTTCGCACTTGTGTTAGTGTTGAAAAACCACTTTTCGCACTTGTGTTGGTGCAGGAAACCACTTTTGCACTTCTATTAGTGTGGAAAAAACCACTTTTCGCACTTGTGTTAGTGTTGAAAAACCACTTTTCGCACTTGTGTTAGTGTTGAAAAACCACTTTTCGCACTTGTGTTAGTGTAGAAAAACCACTTTCGCACTTGTATTGGTGCAGGAAACCACTTTTGCACTTGTATTAGTGTGGAAAAACACTTTTCGCACTTGTGTTAGTGTTGAAAAACCACTTTTCGCACTTGTGTTGGTGCAGGAAACCACTTTTGCACTTGTATGAGTGTGGAAAAAAACTTTTTGCACTTGTGATAGTGTTGAAAAACCACTTTTCGCACTTGTGTTAGTGTTGAAAAAACCACTTTTCGCACTTGTGTTGGTGCAGGAAACCACTTTTGCACTTGTATTAGTGTGGAAAAACCACTTTTCGCTCTTGTGTTAGTGTTGAAAAACCACTTTTCACACTTGTGTTAGTGTTGAAAAACCACTTTTCGCACTTGTGTTGGTGTAGGAAACCACTTTTGCACTTGTATTAGTGTGGAAAAACACTTTTCGCACTTGTGTTGGTGTTGAAAAACCACTTTTCGCACTTGTGTTAGTGTTGAAAAACCACTTTTCGCACTTGTGTTAGTGTTGAAAAACCACTTTTCGCACTTGTGTTGGTGCAGGAAACCACTTTTGCACTTGTATTAGTGTGGAAAAAACACTTTTCGCACTTGTGTTGGTGTTGAAAAACCACTTTTCGCACTTGTGTTAGTGTTCAAAAACCACTTTTTACACTTGTGTTAGTGTTGAAAAACCACTTTTCGCACTTGTGTTAGTGTTCAAAAACCACTTTTCGCACTTGTGTTAGTGTAGAAAAACCACTTTCGCACTTGTGTTGGTGCAGGAAACCACTTTTGCACTTGTATTAGTGTGGAAAAAACACTTTTCGCACTTGTGTTAGTGTTGAAAAACCACTTTTCGCACTTGTGTTGGTGCAGGAAGCCACTTTTGCACTTGTATTAGTGTGGAAAAACTACTTTTCGCACTTGTGTCAGTGTTGAAAAACCACTTTTCGCACTTGTGTTAGTGTTGAAAAACAACTTTTCGCACTTGTGTTGGTGCAGGAAACCACTTTTGCACTTGTATTAGTGTGGAAAAAACACTTTTTGCACTTGTGATAGTGTTGAAAAACCACTTTTCGCACTTGTGTTAGTGTTGAAAAACCACTTTTCGCACTTGTGTTAGTGTTGAAAAACCACTTTTCGCACTTGTGTTGGTGCAGGAAACCACTTTTGCACTTCTATTAGTGTGGAAAAACCACTTTTCGCACTTGTGTTAGTGTTGAAAAACCACTTTTCGCACTTGTGTTAGTGTTGAAAAACCACTTTTCGCACTTGTGTTAGTGTAGAAAAACCACTTTCGCACTTGTATTGGTGCAGGAAACCACTTTTGCACTTGTATTAGTGTGGAAAAACACTTTTCGCACTTGTGTTAGTGTTGAAAAACCACTTTTCGCACTTGTGTTGGTGCTGGAAACCACTTTTGCACTTGTATTAGTGTGGAAAAACACTTTTTGCACTTGTGATAGTGTTGAAAAACCACTTTTCGCACTTGTGTTAGTGTTGAAAAAACCACTTTTCGCACTTGTGTTGGTGCAGGGAACCACTTTTGCACTTGTATTAGTGTGGAAAAAACACTTTTGGCACTTGTGATAGTGTTGAAAAACCACTTTTCGCACTTGTGTTAGTGTTGAAAAACCACTTTTCGCACTTGTGTTAGTGTTGAAAAACCACTTTTCGCACTTGTGTTAGTGTTGAAAAACCACTTTTCGCACTGGTGTTGGTGCAGGAAACCACTTTTGCACTTGTATTAGTGTGGAAAAAACACGTTTTGCACTTGTGATAGTGTTGAAAAACCACTTTTCGCACTTGTGTTAGTGTTGAAAAACCACTTTTCGCACTTGTGTTAGTGTTCAAAAACCACGTTTCGCACTTGTGTTGGTGCAGGAAACCACTTTTGCACTTGTATTAGTGTGGAAAAACCACTTTTCGCACTTGTGTTAGTGTTGAAAAACCACTTTTCGCACTTGTGTTAGTGTTCAAAAACCACTTTTCGCACTTGTGTTAGTGTAGAAAAACCACTTTCGCACTTGTGTTGGTGCAGGAAACCACTTTTGCACTTGTATTAGTGTGGAAAAAACACTTTTCGCACTTGTGTTAGTGTTGAAAAACCACTTTTCGCACTTGTGTTAGTGTTGAAAAACCACTTTTCGCACTTGTGTTGGTGCAGGAAACCACTTTTGCACTTGTATGAGTGTGGAAAAAACTTTTTGCACTTGTGATAGTGTTAAAAAACCACTTTTTGCACTTGTGTTAGTGTTGAAAAACCACTTTTCGCACTTGTGTTAGTGTTGAAAAACCACTTTTCGCACTTGTGTTGGTGCAGGAAACCACTTTTGCACTTGTATTAGTGTGGAAAAAACACTTTTCGCACTTGTGTTAGTGTTGAAAAACCACTTTTCGCACTTGTGTTAGTGTTGAAAAACCACTTTTCGCACTTGTGTTAGTGTAGAAAAACCACTTTCGCACTTGTGTTGGTGCAGGAAACCACTTTTGCACTTGTATTACTGTGGAAAAAACACTTTTCGCACTTGTGTTAGTGTTGAAATACCACTTTTCGCACTTGTGTTAGTGTTGAAAACCACTTTTCGCACTTGTGTTGGTGCAGGAAACCACTTTTGCACTTGTATTAGTGTGGAAAAAACACTTTTTGCACTTGTGATAGTGTTGAAAAACCACTTTTCGCACTTGTGTTAGTGTTGAAAAACCACTTTTCGCACTTGTGTTGGTGCAGGAAACCACTTTTGCACTTGTATTAGTGTGGAAAAACCACTTTTCGCACCTGTGTTAGTGTTGAAAAACCACTTTTCGCACTTGTGTTAGTGTTGAAAAACCACTTTTCGCACTTGTGTTAGTGTTGAAAAACCACTTTTCGCACTTGTGTTGGTGCAGGAAACCACTTTTGCACTTGTATTAGTGTGGAAAAAACACTTTTCGCACTTGTGTTGGTGTTGAAAAACCAGTTTTCGCACTTGTGTTAGTGTTGAAAAACCACTTTTCGCACTTGTGTTGGTGCAGGAAACCACTTTTGCACTTGTATTAGTGTGGAAAAAACACTTTTTGCACTTGTGATAGTGTTGAAAAACCACTTTTCGCACTTGTGTTAGTGTTGAAAAACCACTTTTCGCACTTGTGTTGGTGCAGGAAACCACTTTTGCACTTGTATTAGTGTGGAAAAAACACTTTTTGCACTTGTGATAGTGTTGAAAAACCACTTTTCGCACTTGTGTTAGTGTTGAAAAACCACTTTTCGCACTTGTGTTAGTGTTGAAAAACCACTTTTCGCACTTGTGTTGGTGCAGGAAACCACTTTTGCACTTGTATTAGTGTGGAAAAAAACACTTTTCGCACTTGTGTTAGTGTTGAAAAACCACTTCTCGCACTTGTGTTAGTGTGGAAAAAACTTTTTGCACTTGTGATAGTGTTAAAAAACCACTTTTTGCACTTGTGTTAGTGTTGAAAAACCACTTTTCGCACTTGTGTTAGTGTTGAAAAACCACTTTTCGCACTTGTGTTGGTGCAGGAAACCACTTTTGCACTTGTATTAGTGTGGAAAAAACACTTTTCGCACTTGTGTTAGTGTTGAAAAACCACTTTTCGCACTTGTGTTAGTGTTGAAAAACCACTTTTCGCACTTGTGTTAGTGTAGAAAAACCACTTTCGCACTTGTGTTGGTGCAGGAAACCACTTTTGCACTTGTATTAGTGTGGAAAAAACACTTTTCGCACTTGTGTTAGTGTTGAAATACCACTTTTCGCACTTGTGTTAGTGTTGAAAAACCACTTTTCGCACTTGTGTTGGTGCAGGAAACCACTTTTGCACTTGTATTAGTGTGGAAAAAACACTTTTT
>NW_027618384.1:5000-74880 GCF_964187855.1 Myxine glutinosa | reverse complement strand
TAGCCCCCCTTGTATTTAAAATCCGTCACTACGTCTTGTCTCCCATATCCCCCTCTAATTCCGAATTCATCTCCCAATCCCTCCCAGGAAGGAAGGGATGGAACAAACACAATGTCACACTTACGTCGTGATGCGACTCACTTCTCAAACAGTTCACAGAGCCTTGGTGTGGAGCTCGTCCTCGGTGACTGGCGGTGGATGGTGCGAAGGGATTTCTCTTCCTAACTACTCTACTAAACATTTACTCATTTAAACTACCCGGGGTCGTACCCTACCAATCGGCCTCTTTAAACTATGTGGTTCTAAGAACCTGAATTCCATTGCCCACACTGTGGTGCCCTCCGAATTTGGGTCTCACTCCCGCAAATTTCACTCGTGCCCTCGCACAATTTTGGGGCTGGGTCGTGTGGCCCTACCAGCAGGTCTAACTACCTGCGCACCTCCACCACTGAAGCCACCACCCGAGCTTACCTTCTCCCTCGCGACTACCTAATCGGGGGAAGGCCCTTCCTGGCTCTTACCCCCTCTGTGCCCACCTTGGCATCGGGCAAACCCGGGTCCTCTCCTGGGATCCTCGGGCCCCACTCAACTCACAACAACTACCCTAACCGGCTCCCAGAGCCTACCTACGGCCTCACCTGGCCGACAAACTACCAGTGGCGGAGTGCCCCAATAACCATATGCACTAGGTAAGCCACACGCCCAGCCATTCCACAGACTACTGCACCCAACAAAACACGTCTTTCGACTACCCGCACCACAGGTGTCAATATCCACTCTATTTACCTGAACCCTCTACATGGCTTTACACTACACCCCCCGGGCTTTCGCGAATGGGTTCCACTCCTCCCCCATTCAATCCTTCGCACCATGCACTCCACACCAATCATTCCACACCTTTTATCTCGCACACCAATTATTTCCACTCACCACTACTTTCACACACCATTACACAATTCCATTTGTCTCACTCACAACTCCTCAAGCACACAGCATCATCTACCTACCTAAGTTCCCGTAAAACTCGTGCTTCCCCGTCGTACCTTTACACTATGCACTCCCTTTTCTTTATCAACCACCTAAACTGTCTACGTCCCCTCTATAGTTCAGGTGTCACTACTTAAATCTCTTGTCTCTACAGTCTTCTAATTCCCTAACATTATCCTAGCCCTCCCTCGGCTAGCTTCGGTGCCCCATGGAGGCAACCATTGCTGGCACCCCCATGGGCCTACATTGCCATCCCCCTAAACTAATGCTCATGGGCCCCCCTTGTGAGGAATGGTGACACTACCATTCACCACGTGGGGTACACTACTCTCAGTCCTCTACACTACGAGCCTCTCCATGTGGATGTATCTTGTCACGGCCCGACCTCGAAGGGCCGAGCGATCCATGTGGGTGGTTGGTCGCCTGTATGGGGTGTCCGTCCAGCATTTTCGATCCAAGGGGGGAGGGATTGATGGGCCCAGGTTCAGGGCTCCATCCCTGCGCAGGGCCTCGCGGTCCCACGCAAGGTGACCCAGCCGGCCATGGTCGGAGCACCGCACCCAATAAGGTGCGCGGCTCCGAAAACTCCTACCTCCCCTTGAACCCCGCCGATCGCCTTTGCCGCCACGGCACGGCACCAACCATGACAGTGCGGGGGCCGGAGGCACGAATCGTGCACACCACTCCTTGTGAGACCGACGCGGCACCGATCCCCTCCAGTCCCTGCAGCACACAACTCACCGGGGGCTCACGTACGCTACCAGTCACACTAAGCTCTACCCTCCCCCCCCTTCCCCCCCCCCCCCGGTCGGTGTCGATGCTTGAGCCGCATCCTCACCACGCGCAATCCACTCCACACTCGCATACCCAGGCACCACTCTTGTGAGAGTGGTGCCTGGGTGCGCCTTTCACACTCTCCGCTATGAACTCTTTTTTTACACACTCAGGTGTGCACTTTTTCTCCCACACTCCTTTACCGCACAACCAGGCGCACACGCGCCCCCCACACACTTCGTTGTGCATTCTTTCTCGCACTCCGCTATCGCACACTCCTGTGCACACCCTTCTCTTACACACTCGGGTGCACACCACCCAGGCGCACTCGCACCTTCCGCACACTCCGGTGCACATCTTTCTTCCATGCACTCGGCCCTCACACACTCCGGTGCACACTCGGCCATCGCACACGCTACCCACACGCTCTCCGGTGTGCATTCTCCCTCACACTTCGCACTCGTACACTCCGGTGCACACTCGTCTCTCACACACTCGGCCCTCGCACGCTCCGGTGCACACTCAGCCCTCGCATACTCCAGTGCACACTCGCTCTCCACACACTCGGGTACGTACTCTCTCTCACACTCCATACCAGTCGCCCTCGTACACCGCACAATGGGCCCATCGCGAACGCCCAGGTCTCGCCTCTCTCCCAAGCGCGCCGAACACCCGTTCGTGCAAACACATTCGCGCCATTTTCACTCACCTCGGGGCTCTCCTTCCGCGCCAGCACCTGCAAACCTTTTATTGGGTTAGCAAGCCCGGCATCACGGTGCAAACACAGACTTTGTTCAGGCTCCATTTCTTCCTGCTCCCGTGATTTATTCCCTGTCTCTTCAACCCCGTCTTTCTAATTCCAATTATTTATTTGACCTCGACGATCGTCGGCGCCACCCAAAATTTTCTCCTCCAACTCGACCTTCGCCGGCGCGAAGGTCGAGGGAAGGGAGGTGGTAGGGTGGAGGGGGAAGGGAGGAGAAAGGGGAGGGGGGAACGATAGTGGGAGAGGGAGGGGGAGGGGGAGGAGGGAAGGGGAGGGGGTAGGGTGGAGGAGGAAGGGGATGGGGAGGGGGAGGGGAAGGGAGGACGGAGGGGGGAGGGGGAGGGAAGGGGAGGGGGAGGGGGAGGGGGAGGGGAGGGCCAGTCAACAATGACGTTGCAGTTCTCATGGGAGGAGAGCAGCACAACAATCGCGACATCGTCCTGCATCTTCGCAACAACAGCACAAAGCGGATTTTGGAGACTCACCGATCCTGTGACGCCCTCCAGTACCAGGAGAACGCTTGGATTCGGAAGAGGGTCAGAGAGCAGTATTCAGGATTGCAAAGCAGATAGCGAAAGAGAGGTGTGATGTGATGGGGGTGAGTTGCTTGAAGGATGAAGTGGGACAAATCATTGTGGACCCAGATGGAATTAAAGGAAGATGGAAAAGATATATGGAAATGCTGTTGAATACAGAGAATGAATGGATGGCAACATAGAGAGTAACCCAGTTTTAGGACCGGCAGAGAAGATAACTGAGAAGGAAGTTGAGGAAGCGATAAAAGCAATGAAGAGTAGAAAAGCGGGAGGGCCGACGGGAGTTGTGGGAGATATGTTGAAGGCAGCAGGAAGTTGGGGTGTGAAGAGAATGACAGAGATCTGTAATCTGGCGGTGAAAGAAGGCCGCATTCCAGTGGATTGGGAACTGAGTACCCTCGTCCCTCTATACAAGGGGAAAGGTGACCCTCTGGACTGTGGCTCGTATCGAGCGATAAAGTTATTGGAGCATGGAATTAAGGTATTGGAAAGGGTGTTGAGAGGAGGATAAGGAAGAAAGTGAAGATCGACGAAATGCAGTTTGGATTTATGCCAGGAAGAGGAACGACAGACGCGCTTTTATTGTGAGGCAGTTGCAGGAGAAGTACATGGAGAAGAGGAAGAAGTTGTTTCTTGTGTTTGTTGATCTGGAGAAAACATTCGATAGGGTTCCACGCAAAGTATTGACATGGGCAATGAGGAAGTTAGGAGTGGAGGAATGGTTGATCAGAGTAGTGATGGCAATGTACCAAAGAGCGCGCACAGCTGTAAGGACGAAGGACGGGAACAGTGGTGAGTTTGAGATGAAGGTGGGAGTGCATCAGGGGTCGGTACTAAGTCCACTACTATTTGTAGCTGTGATGGAGGTGCTGGCTCAGAACGTAAAGGAGGGTTTACCGTGGGAGTTGTTGTATGCAGATGATGTGGTGTTGATTGCGGAAAGTATGGATGGACTGAAGGAAAAGATGAACAAGTGGAAGGAATGTATGGAGACAAAAGGTCTGAAGATGAATATCGGAAAGACGAAGGTGATGGCAAGTGGTAAAGCATGTTAGTCTAGTAGGAAGACTAGGTCCCCCTGCACCCCCCGGAGATATACTTCTAATCAGTGTTTCTAGATTGGAAAAAATGTGTAGAAAATGACTAGCTATGGCCCCAAGCTGAAAAAATGTCCCACATACCATTTTTATGCAAATTACTGCTGCAAATTTTATGCAAAATTATGCAAATTTTATGCAAATTTTTGATGAGGAGTAGAGTTGAGGGGTCTTTGAGGGCTTCATCGAGGTGCTCTCGGTTGCAAGACTGGGTCATTCTGAGAAGCACAGCAGGGTCAGAGATCATGATGTTCTCCTCCTCAGTGAATCTCTCCATCAACAGCCTCTCCATTGCCTCACACACTGTTTTGAGGCAAAAGAGGGACTTTGCGTAGGCCTTTCCACTGAGAACACCTTTGAGAGATCCACTTGTTACTAGTTGTGCCTCAAAGAGAATCTCTGCATATCCAGAACCACGCATCTTGTGTCCAGTGAGCATCCCGATGTAGTTCATGGATGTGTGGAAGGGTCCAATCGTTACTACATGACTAGCAAATTCATTTGGCCAGCGCCAGATGATGGGAAGGGCTTTCATGCAGACACCCAGATCAAATGTATTCAGGACCCATCTCTGACCCACCTCAGCAGTTGCTGCCTCGGAACGCTTCAGTAGCTCACGAACAACTGCGTTGTCTGTGATCGGTCTGTGCCTGGTGCCTGCATGGCATGGCAATGGCCTGCAGCCTGTGCCTGGGCTAGGGGGTTTCACCTCTGCAACTGGTTCTCCCCCACCCAGCAAATCAACAGTCGACTACTGCACGCCTATCCACCAACCGATCACAGACAACGCAGTTGTTCGTGAGCTACTGAAGCGTTCCGAGGCAGCAACTGCTGAGGTGGGTCAGAGATGGGTCCTGAATACATTTGATCTGGGTGTCTGCATGAAAGCCCTTCCCATCATCTGGCGCTGGCCAAATGAATTTGCTAGTCATGTAGTAACGATTGGACCCTTCCACACATCCATGAACTACATCGGGATGCTCACTGGACACAAGATGCGTGGTTCTGGATATGCAGAGATTCTCTTTGAGGCACAACTAGTAACAAGTGGATCTCTCAAAGGTGTTCTCAGTGGAAAGGCCTACGCAAAGTCCCTCTTTTGCCTCAAAACAGTGTGTGAGGCAATGGAGAGGCTGTTGATGGAGAGATTCACTGAGGAGGAGAACATCATGATCTCTGACCCTGCTGTGCTTCTCAGAATGACCCAGTCTTGCAACCGAGAGCACCTCGATGAAGCCCTCAAAGACCCCTCAACTCTACTCCTCATCAAAAATTTGCATAAAATTTGCATAATTTTGCATAAAATTTGCAGCAGTAATTTGCATAAAAATGGTATGTGGGACATTTTTTCAGCTTGGGGCCATAGCTAGTCATTTTCTACACATTTTTTCCAATCTAGAAACACTGATTAGAAGTATATCTCCGGGGGGTGCAGGGGGACCTAGTCTTCCTACTAGACTATGTGGTGAGGTGGAAAGAACTGGGAAGTGGCCCTGTGCTGTGTGCAGGAAGGGTGTCGGAGTGAACTCCATTCAATGTACAATGTGCGCTGAGTGGGTTCATCAAAAATGTAGTGGTCTGAGAGGGTCATTAACCAGTGTGGCAGCTACATTCAAATGTAAGGTGTGCACAGAGGGAGTTGCAGATGGAGGAAATGTTGAGTTGGATCTTGGAGACGGCGTGAAGCTGGAAGGTGTGAAAACATTTTGCTACCGCGGAGACATGCTGAATGGAGAAGGTGGATCAGACTCGGCAACGGTTGCTAGAGTGAGATGTGCATGGAAGAAGTTTCGGGAACTGAGTGGCATGCTGATGAGGAGGGGAGTGTCGTTGAAGCTGAAGGGAAAGGTGTATGCTGCATGTGTGAGAAGTGTTATGATTTATGGGAGCGAGACATGGGTAATGAACGTAGAGCAGCAACGAAGGTTGGAAAGGGTGGAAATGCGAATGGTTCGATGGATGTGCGGAGTATCGTTGAGAGAGAGGAAGACAAATGATGAATTGTGAAAAATGATGGGAATAGAGCCTGTGATTGATGCTGTGAAGAGGACCAGGTTGAGATGGTTTGGTCATGTGTTGAGGGAGGATGAAATTGACTGGTTGAGAAGAGTGATGGAAATGAATGTAGAAGGAAGTAGAGGACGGGGAAGACCGAGAAAGACTTGGCTAAAGATGGTGGAAGAAGAAATGCGGGCAAGGGGGTTAACAAGGAGAGATGCAGAAAATAGGGCAAGATGGAGAAGATTGTCATGGGGACCGCAAGGCTAACCCCCGCTCTAACAGGGAAAATGGCCTTAAAATGCATGTTGTTGTTGTATGTTGTTGTATGTTTACCGGGGTCTATTTCTGAGAATAAAACAAACTCGAAAATCATTTTCCATAAAAGAGTAATTATGTCTCTTCTATGGGAATTGTAGACGGTGGCTTGCAAATTGAGTCTCAAGGGTGGTGTACAGAAGTTTTTTTAATAAAAAATAAATACAAGGCACAGGTCGGTGACATTTGCTGCACATGATGTGTAATGTTCGCAGAATAAAATGAGTGTTCATTTACGTCTGTGTGATTTCTAATGAATAAAAAAGATGTAAGCACAACTGACATTAGGCCGAGGCTTCAGACTTTGGCATGCTCATGAGGCTGTACCGTCAAATAAACTGTTCCAACCCGTTACTTTTGACCGGCTTTTATTCCAGTATGTGTATATATATAGTCACACAAAATTTGTTTACATGTGTGCTGTGTCATGTATTTGTTTATATTTGTGTGTGTGATATGCGTTGCAGTTCCTCCATGAGCCTTGGACCCTGTAGAAAAAAAAATGGGTTTATGTTCTTTTGTTCACCAGTGTGGTTTTGAACTTTGTTTTGAAAATCGCACGGTATTTCTGGTGTAAGTCAGCCTCGTTCTTAGGCATTCCACAAAGACCCTTACACATAAAAAATATAAAAAAAACACACACACACACACACCAGGAGGCTTGAGCCTGTAGAAAGGAAGAATAGAGCTTACTAGTACCCGACTGCAAAGCCGCAATGAGCCGGCGAAGCCAAAGCCTCTTGCCACTATTTCACCCATCACTATGGCATCAGTAGGTTCGGTAGTTGATAGTAGGTAGGTGTAGTAGGTACCGTACCTAGTTCAAAATGACACCATTTGCATTCTGGATGAGATTTAAATTCATAAAATTTCCTTCTTGATTAATTCGGTGAATTCCATCTCAACTTCGGATATTTCCGGCCGTGAAAAACTATCCCCTACGGCCGCGAGATTTCTAAAAAATAATTCTTCGTCTATTTTAGAATATTTGACACCGTTTTCAGCGTCCGAAATGTGGTAAAAAGCTTTTTTGAAATATTTTTTCAATTGCTCGAATCTCATTGGTTCCGGTAATTGGTGACGATTTTCGTTGAAGATAACCAGGGCCCGTGTGGGCCCGGGGAACGAGGTTGGACTTAAAGTATTTTAATTACAAATTAGAGGTGCAGAAGATTGTGAATCAAACAAAGACGGGTGAAACAAACTCCTATTGAACTTTTTCGCAATTTTTTTATGCATACTTCCGCATCCGGAAGATGGCGGCCTCCATTGAGTGATTTGATTTTTGAAATATTTTTTCAAATGCTCGAATCTCATTGGTTCCGGTGTTTGGTGATGATTTTCGTTGAAGATAACCAGGCCCGTGCGGGCTGAGGTTGGTCTTAAAGTATTTTAATTACAAATTAGAGGTGCATAAGATGGTGAATCAAAAAAATATGGGTGAAACAAACTCGTCTTTAACTTTTTTCAATTTGTTATGCATACTTCCGCATCCGCAAGATGGCGCCCTCCATTGAGCGATTTGGTGCATCAAAGCTTCGAAATTCTCAAGGGATCCAGCAAAATCTGGCTTTTCAACATAATACGTACGCATTCATTCACAACACCGGCTTCGCCGGCTACTAGTACCCGACTGCAAAGCCGCAATGAGCCGGCAAAGCCAAAGCCTCTTGCCACTATTTTACCCATCACTATGGCCTCAGTAGGTTAGGTAGTTGGTAGTAGGTAGGTGTAGTAGGTACCGTACCTAGTTCAAAATGACACCATTTGCATTCTGGATGAGATTAAAATTTATAAAACTTCCTTCTTGATTAATTCGGTGAATTCCGTCTCAACTTCGGATATTTCCGGCCGTGAAAAACTATCCCCTACGGCCGCGAGATTTCTAAAAAATGTCTTCGTCAATTTTAGAATATTTGACACCGTTTTCAGCCTCCGAAACGCGGTTATAAGCTTTTTTGAAATATTTCTTCAAACTCATTGGTTCCGGTAATTGGTGACGATTTTCGTTGAAGATAACCAGGGCCCGTGTGGGCCTGGGGAACGAAGTTGGTCTTAAAGTATTTTAATTACAAATTAGAGGTGCATAAGACAGTGAATCAAACAAAGACGGGTGAAACAAACTCCTATTGAACGTTTTCGCAATTTTTTTATGCATACTTCCGCATCCGGAAGATGGCGGCCTCCATTGAGTGATTTGGTTTTTGAAATATTTTTTCAAATGCTCGAATCTCATTGGTTCCGGTGTTTGGTGACGATTTTCGTTGAAGATAACCAGGGCCCGTGCAGGCCGAGGTTGGTCTTAAAGTATTTTAATTACAAATTAGAGGTGCATAAGATTGTGAATCAAAAAAAGACGGGTGAAACAAACTCCTTTTGAACTTTTTTCAATTTGTTATGCATACTTCCGCATCCGCAAGATGGCGGCCTCCATTGAGCGATTTGGTGCGTCAAAGCTTCGAAATTCTCAAGGGATCCAGCAAAATCTGGCTTTCCAACATAATACGTACGCGTTCATTCACAACACCCCGGCTTCGCCATCTATTACAAATGCAGATGCTTCAAGGGTTGACATGGATCTCCCTAAGGGAAAGGAAGAGGAAGGGGGATATCATGAGGTGGGAAGGAGTAAGGGATATTAGCGAAAAGGCTCAGGAGGAAAATCTACATTGATTGTGGGTTGTAGCATGTCCATGTGCTGAGTAGGGAGAGTTAGAATGTGGTCAGGCAGGCCTTTAATATGGATGCAGTTAGCTGGGGAAGAAGGGACGGACCAAAATTGAGGTGGTGGAGTGTGACATGAGAGAGGTGGGAGTGCAAAGAGAGGATGCTCAGAATACAGGCTTCTGGAGAGGGAGACCTGTGGCTGACCCTACAAGAATTTGGGATTAATTGGGACAATTAAAGTATGAGTCGGAGTAGTAGTCGTAGATATTTTATTCCCCAAAGCATTGCCCCTGTAGAATGTAGATAGTGAATTTAAATTCTGTGTGATAAATTTCAAGTATTTTTTTTTGTCAAAATCGCTGCTTCATGTAGTTCCTTGCCGGTTTAATTTCAGCACGAATTAGTGAGTGAATCATCTCTACTAGGTTTGATAGTCATTTGGCTTCATTGTACTTTTGGCTACACTGCTTGGGACATCACAGCAGTTAATCTTATGCTTTCTTAACCCTTATTTGGGAACATCCATTGTTTGCCTTCTCCGCTGACGCAGTCCATCACTAGTCTTTAGTAAGACATGGATTTCATGTTATAGATGAACTGAAGGTTGTGTATGGGATATCATCATAGGAGTTGACAACATGCATAAATAAGCACCTAATGGAGTTGCAGGAGGGGTTTGAGCTGGGCCATTGATTTGCAAGGGAGCATATAAATTGGACTGCAGTTTTCCTGAAAATTCAATATGATGTGCAGCCTTGGGGACCAACATTTTAAAGCAGAGGACGTTTTGGGGGTCAGTAATTTGCAGAGCCATGAGGAGCTTTCTGCTAAGTTTTTATTATTATTATTATTTAATTAAATAGTTGGCAAGGGCCCAAGCCTGGTAACTGAAAGGATTAATGATGTGATATATTGAGTTTGCATTTGTTATGGGACCCTATGAAACTCCCACTAGTTCTACACCATGATAGCCTATGAAGTTGTCATGTGGGGAGGAGGAGGAGGAGGGCAGGGGGAGAGTTGGAGGTGTAATCCTATTTTGGATTATTGTGTGCTGCAAAGGCTGGTGAATAGAACCCAGACTACCACAGAGCCTTATGTTTCTGCTTCGAATGAGGGATCAAAGGAATCAGAGGCTGCTCAGAATGTAAGGAGGAGGTTAAATAAGAACCGTTAGGCACAAATCTAAATAATTGCAAGATTATGTGGTGGAATGAGTGTGTGAATGAAAGAGGGATGGAATGTTTTATATCCTCTGTTCAGAGCAAAACTTATTCCCCTGGCCTATTCTTCTTCAAAGTGTCCCTCTGTTGTGTTCCTCTACTCTGCTGTTGGTGTGTTCCTCCCTTTCCACTATGTTATACTCGTTATGTTCTGATCCATTCTGTGTCACACCTCTTCCACTTCCTATACCAAAAACAATTTTTTTTTAACATTGTTATTGGTTGTTTCTAATGAATATAACTCATCTTATTGGGGGGAGGGAGTGGTAATATGATGTAAGGGGTGGTATCGTCATGGGAAATTTGCTCAACAATCTTTAAATGGAGAATAAAGGACTGAATATTCATTGTAAACTGGTTAAATGCATTTTGTAGTGTTTGTCCTGTCTTTGTCCATATTCTGTATGTTATCCTCGCAAACCTAATGAGTGTGTTGAGAGTGAAATCTGACATGATCCAGAACTGTGTCGGCACAGGACACGTAGGAGTTAACTCAAACAGCATTAGCTATGTATGAACTGACCAGGGGAGATGTGTCACAGTGCGGATGTGATTCTAACTGCTGGACGAGTGGACATGGAGACTGGAGAGCCATGTGTGGTTGTCTCATTGGCTGTCACCAATCAGGCTCTGCTCCTAGGCAGTACCACTGATGTGTGATCGAGCCTGAGTGGTGTGTGTGTGTGTGTCAGGGAGCTTAAATATATCATTAAGCAGGGAGATGTGGATGAATCCCAACATTGAGAGCCAGAATTGTTGGTGAGCAGTCAGAAGGTGGCGTTCAGGGACCAAAGAAGGCTGTTTGAGTCTCTCAGCTGCTCTCAGGGGGATTCTGGCATCACATGATCTTGGGAAGGTGGAAACTCGATGTCTGATGGCTTGTTTTGCTCACCGACTGCTTAACTCCACGTCTGTGAGTGAGTTGGCTCTGCAGTCAGCCTTGGCTGCATTTTGAACTGGAAGAGTGAACCTTTTTCATAACATATTATTTCCTTTCATCCTGCTAAGTAAAACCGTTCCCAGAAACAAACTGAGAAACTGTTGAGGCTTAATATTGCTCTCCTTTCCCCTTTTGTGTTGTCCATTGTGCTGACGTTTTGTGTTTCAGCTTAAAGATTTAATAATTTGTTGAAATAGTCTCAAAATATTACAGTAATTGCTTTAACTTTGCTATTGTGTAGGATCACTTTAATTTGTCATCGCCATGCTTTTTGAAGAAAAAAAAAAACTGGATGGGGGGGGGGGGAGGGGGAGGGGGAGGGGGTGAGTAGGGTGTATATTGTAATCAGCTCCATCCATCTGTCTGTCCGTCACACTATCTCCTCCTAAACGGTTGGGCAGAAATTCACCAAACTTGGTAGTTATGATCACCACATGGCAAGAAGGTGCAAGAGCAGTGTCATTTTAGGACTCGGCCCTGGGGCGGGATCATCAGGTCAAATACCAAAACATGCAATTGCGGGCACATTTTAAAACATTTTAAAATTAAACTTTGTATATGCAATCAATATTCAGGGACACATTAAATATGTAACGATTAGGGTCACAAGGGTCAAAACGAGGATTAAAAACAAAATTAAATCTCAAAATTTGATATTCAATCATTTCTGGTGGAACTTTTTGCCATTTTTCAACTTTGTTTTCGGTGGGAAGCATGGGGCTTTACTATGGCACGCCATCGAGTTCACTTTAGTTGGACTTGTAATTGTGTTGAATTATATATGTATATATGTATGTATGTATATATATATATATATATATATATATATATATATATATTTATTTTTTTTAAATATATATATATAATTATATATATATATATATATATATATATATATATATATATATATATATATATACATATATATATATATATATATATATATATATATATATATATATATATATATATATATATATACAGTGAAACCTTGACTTACGAGTTTAATTCGTTCTGTGACCGAGCTCGTAACTCAATTTGCTCGTTTCTCAAATTAAATTTCCCCATTAAAATGCATTGAAATGCTATTAATCCGTTCCAGCCCGCCAAAAACCACACCAATTTTTTTTTAAATATACAGTATATACAAAAATATCTCGCGCTTTATATTTCACCTGTATGCAGCATACAAGTTGGCAGGATGGCCTGGACTGGAGGTACGCACACTTGACTCTAAACTGTCCAGCCTGGGTTTGAATCCCGACCCAGCTATAACCTGTCATGGGTGAATCACAGGCAGGGTGATTCATCAATGTGTGTACCGCTAAACTGGGCGCCCCGTTTGCGTCCCATTAGTTGTTGGATGTTAAGGATCTCACCGTGTTTTCCACAAAGAGAAGGCGAGCTATCGCCGGCACTCTGAACAAGTTGTGGCCTGGCATGCTCTTCTCCTCTGCCGTTATATACGTCCTCCTCGGCATCTTTTTCCAGAAGAGCCCTGTCTCGTCACAGTTGAAGATTTGCTGGGGGATGTATCGTTCGGCTTCTATCAGTTCGGCAAAAGTTATAATAAAATCTTCAGTCCCTGAAGATTTTCCTCATCCTCATCTCACACATGATGTTCTCGGTCACGGTATCTCCTGCGAGCTGCTTCTCCGTCAACCACACAAACAACAACTTCTCCATCTCTTCATGGATAGAGGTCCGGAGCTTTGAAATAATCGTAACGCCCTTGGCTGGCGTTATAGCCTTTATCGACTCCTTCTGCTTCAAAATCGTACATATCGTAGAAGTGCTACGATCGTACTGCCTCGCCAAGTCGACAACACGCACACCTCGCTCATGTTTTTCGACGATTGCGTGTTTTATATCCAAGCACATCATCCTCTTCTTCTTCTCAGCACTGCCCTTGGCACTCAATTTCTTAGGACCCATGGTTAAAACTAAGAAATTTTCCAAAATAACCAAAATGCGAAAACAAAGCAGCAGCTATATACGGCAGAGATGCTTGCATGGCAAGATAACCACGTGACCGGAACCCACCTGGTGGCGGGTGGCGTAAGCTCCAAAATAACCAAAATGCGAAAACAAAGCAGCAGCGATATACGGCAGAGATGCTTGCACGGCAAGATAACCACGTGACCGGAACCCACTTGGTGACGGGTGGCGTAAGCTCGTAACTCAGATCTCGGCTCGCATCTCAAAGCAATAAACCGCCCGAGCGACGGCTCGTATCTCGGAAAACTCGTAAGTTGGTGCACTCGTAAGTCAAGGTTTCACTGTATATATATATATATATATATATATATATATATATATATATATACAGTGAAACCTTGACTTACGAGTTTAATTTGTTCTGTGACCGAGCTCGTAACTCAATTTGCTCGTTTCTCAAATTAAATTTCCCCATTAAAATGAATTGAAATGCTATTAATCCGTTCCAGCCCCCCAAAAACCACACCAATTTTTTTTGTTACGTGTTTTTAAATAAGAAAAATGTACTTTATAAATAACAAATAATGTATAAACAAGCACGACCTCGTATATACTGTACATAATAAAAGAGAATGTAAAGAAATAAACTGGTTTTATTAAGTGTATTTACCGTTATATACGTCCTCCTCTGCATCTTTTTCCAGATGAGCCCTGTCTCGTCACAGTTGAAGATTTGCTGGGGGATGTATCCTTCGGCTTCTATCAGTTCAGCAAAAGTTATAATAAAATCTTCAGCTGCCTTCACATCCGAGCTTGCTGCCTCACCATGCCTGACGACGGAGTGAATGCCGGTCCTCTTCTTAAAATTATCAAACCATCCCCGACTGGCTTTGAATGACTCTTCCGATGCCTCGTCCGTTGATGTTCCCGCCGTCTGCTGCACCAAATCCCCGTAAATGTCTCGTGCCTTCTCACAGATGATGCTCTCGGTCACGGTATCTCCTGCGAGCTGCTTCTCCGTCAACCACACAAACAACAACTTCTCCATCTCTTCATGGACAGAGGTCCGGAGCTTTGAAATAATCTTAACGCCCTTGGCTGGCGTTATAGCCTTTATCGACTCCTTCTGCTTCAAAATCGTACATATCGTAGAAGTACTACGATCGTACTGCCTCGCCAAGTCGACAACACGCACACATCGCTCATGTTTTTCGACGATTACGTGTTTTATATCCAAGCTCGCTCGCTCGTAACTCAGATCTCGGCTCGCATCACAAAGCAAAAAATCGACCGAGCGACGGCTCGTATCTCGGAAAACTCGTAAGTTGGTGCACTCGTAAGTCAAGGTTTCACTATATATATATATATATATATATATATATATATATATATATATATATATATATATATATCTATCTATATATATATATATATATATATATATATATATATATATATATATATATATATATATATATATATATATATATATATATTGTTACTGATCGCGGTTTAGATGGTATGATGGGCCGAGCGGATGGTCCAACCGCGACCGTTACAGGATCCCCGACTCACCCAGAACTTTGGCCGTATCGCACCGCAGCTGCCCAATCTGGGAAAAGACTAAAACGACGAAATGCAAAGAGGAGAAGGAATAAGACGAGAAGACGGACAGAAGAGTAATTGGATTTATTGTACACACACAAGCAAAAAGGAGCAATCAAGTTTATTTACAACACATAAGACGCAGGTGACACAGTGCAAATACTAGCTTATACAGACTTAATTAACCCAGGGACAGAACAAACAAAACAAACTCACGTACACAGGAAGGGTGTAAAGGCAGGAGGTGGATGGCTGGAGGGAGAGGAAGGTCCAAGGGGGTCCTGCAGCACGATCGGCGCGTTTAGCCGCCGCCGTTCCTTCACGGCCTTGCTCAAAACCGCCGTCCAGGCCCCAAGTGGCTGTTGTGGCTGCTGTGGACGTCGCGTGCTTTCCCAGGACTTGTCTGACTGGTGTGGTCCAACTCTCAACTCTTTCTTGGTCCACTCACTCCTCACCACCGACTCCTCACCGCAACCAACGCAACCACTGACCACCACCGACTCCTCACCACAACCAACGCAACCAACTGACCACCGACTCCACTGACTGACTCTGACCCCCTCTCACTCATTCAACGCTTCTTGCGCGCGCGCCTTTATAGCGCCTCCAGCGATCGAGCCGCCGGCCTTTTGGACACGCCCATCGGTGTGCTCACCTCGGCCCTGGTTGGTCATGCGACCCTCTGGCTCCGCCCTTGATGACGACGGGCGGCACTTGTTCAATGGTGGTTTTGGAGGGGAGGTAATTGGCAATCGAGGCTCGGCAATGACGAGAGGGGATGTAAAAGGAAATGGAGATTTTGGGGATGGGAATTGAAGGGGATCTATTCTCTTTCACTGGTGCAATGGAGTACTTCAATTAATGGGAGACACAGCCTTACTCTAAAACACAGAATAAGAGATAACTATCAAACAGGGGTATTCTATTATTTGGCTGACGTGTATGCTTGTGGACTAATTATGGGATGCCCTTTCACCTTTACACAGCTCCGGAGACAGGGGGCGCAGCATAAACAATAATAATAATTCACACAATCAAAAAAATATACAGTCCTCATATCCGCAACACTGCACCCTCCTCCTCTTAGGCACGTCCCGGGCCTACAACTTTTATTTAGTGTGACACGTAGGTGTAGTTCCCTCTACTTTTAACCTGACCCTGAGTGAGACAGTTTTAAAACATAAATAAATGTGTCCCGCTGCTCCATTGCACCCTGCCTAACAGACTTACGCCCACAGTTAACCGAATTGCGGAATGGTCTTCAAACTATACACTGATGGTGGGGAGCATTATTTACAATGACGCTATTTTTATTTACAAAACTAACCCAGGACCTGTGATTGTTCTTTCTGGGGGGGAGACAGTCTGCTCTGCATCAATGCACCATTAAAGCACCTATAAACGCACCAATACACACCCAAGCACCAATCGGTGCAGTCACCATAGTTCATCAGTGTTCAATGCATGTTCAATAAAAATAAAATCAACAACCCCTAACCCTGCAGGTGATCTCTTGCTCTTCGGCTCCCTCTGCTGGTTATCATTATTTGTTCTTCCAGATGTTGTCATTCTTTCATTTTCTTACTGGCGGCCTATTTGCAATAAAGTGTGCCCAATGTGTCCTTTTTATTTTCTTTATTTATGGCCCACAGGGCCGACTACATGTGGTTCACCTGTGGGGCATCGGTGCCCTGTGGCCAAGGTCCGCCAGCAAGATTTCGGGCCCTCATGGCCGGTTCCAGCAGAGGGGCCATGCCCCAACCCATGGGGTCCATAAGTGGTGCTCGGCCACAGGCATGTGGTCCATAATGTGGTGCATCGATGCAGACAGCTGGTTCTGGGAATTTCGGGCGCACAATGGCCGACCCACGCACGCTCCCCTCGGCGCCCAATGGCGCACAGGTCATGTGGGAGACAAAAGAGACAATTGAGCGAGGGGTAAGGTCACAAGGGTACACATCAATAAGGCAATGCAAGGCGAAATGCGTACGGAGGGCGAAGTGAGAAAGCTCGTCCCTACCGTACGTCACCCCCCTGTCACCTACACTACCCTTGCCCTTACCCCATATGTACAAAATCTACCCATTTACAAATTCGTCACTACTGTCATGTCTTCCCCATATTTCCCTTATACCAAATTCGTCTCCACAATCCCTCTACTTCAAAATTTGCCATCACCAAATTCATCATCAATCCTCATAAGGAGGAAGAGATGGAACAACAAAGCACAATGTCACACCCACGTCATGATGCGTCTCACAATCCAAACATTTGCATCAATGAAAAATAATAAAACATGGCATGGTGTGGAGTTCCTGTCACCTCAGGTGAGTGGATGCAGATGGTGTGAGGAGACTTCAATCCTAACTATCCTCTAAATGACTTTAACACACTTTACACTACCCGGGGTCTTTCCCTGCCAATCCATTGGCCAACTTACACTATGGGTTCTAAAAACCAATTCCCATTGACCAAACTGTGGTGCTTCTCAATTTGGGGTCTCACTCCCCCGATTCATCTCCCGGTGCCCTCGCACAATTTCTGGGCTGCGACGTGTAGCTCTCCCAGCAGGTCTACCCACCTGCACACCTCCACCACTGCAGTTGCCACCCGAGCTTACCTAGCTCCTCACCCTAACCTAACTAACTGGGGAAAGCCCCTCCTGGCTCTGTCACCCCACTCGGTGCCCTCTGGCACTGGGCTACCCGGGTCCGTCCTCCGGATCCTCGGGCCCCATCCACAACAACTACGACCGGCTCCCAGAGCCCACCTGCGGCCTCACCTGGCCGACATCCTCACAGTGGTGGAGGGCCCAACCAACTACACACACTAACAGGCTACACACCCAGCCATTTCCACAACACTAATGCACCCATCCAAAGACCATTCTTTCACCCGCACCACAGATGCCAATATCCAACCACAATTTACCTGTACCCTCTACCTAACACTTACACTACCCGCCCCGGGTATCCGTGATGGGGGTCCACTCTTCCCCCATTCACACCTTCGCACCATCCACTCCACTCCACAATTTCCACCATACTCACTCCACGACCATCCATTCCAATACTCCATACCATTTATTCCATACACCTGTCCTCCATTCACCTGTCGTTGCACACCTGTGCAATCATACCTGGTGCCACCTGCACCCTCCTCCTCTTCCTGGACCATTGGGTCAGCACAATACACAATCACCTTCACTCAATCATACACTGCTCCACACACCTGTTCAGTTGCACACCTGTGCAATCCCACCTGTTCAATCACACCTGTTCAATCTTCAAACACACTGCATCATCTCAGCTAACTACTCCCCTCTGAAACTTGCGCTTCCCAGTCGTCCCTTTAAACTATTGCGCTCCCACGTCATTATCATCCACGCTAATCTACCTGCGTCCCCACTACAGGTATCAGTCACTAACTAAACCTTAACGTTACCTAATGTCATCTTCGCTAGATCCCTACACACAATATAACCTAACCCTCCCGGGCTAGTTTTCACTGCCATAAACTCCATAAAACTAGTGCTCCTTTGTCCCCGCCTGTGAGGGATGGTGGATTGCCCATCCCACCACATCGGGGAGGTCCTACTATCAATTTCGCACACCTAAATCCAACCAATCAAAAATCCTGCCAATCACCGTACCAATCATCAAATTTTGCTTTTTTTTCTAATTTCGGGGCCAAAACACTATCCTCATCACCCGTCTACTTATTAGATCCTCTCGGTGCGCCAATTCCCTTCTAAGGCTCGGCTTCGTACAGCCGAGCAATGAACGCGGGTTCTTTGGTGCCGGCGGCTGGATGCGTCCGGCACTCGGTGCAGGGACGGGGGCTTACCCGTGCCGAGATCCCACGCACCACCTCGGCGCAGAGCCATCCAATTTCCCGATCTCGACCTGCCGGCACGTCTCAATAGAAAGTGGTCGCCATGACGACCCTTCCTATCGGGCTGCCCGCTCCGCCTAGTGGAGCCCGGACGCGGCCGTTCCAAGCGAGGCACAGCGTGGATCGCGTACGGCAGTTCTTTTGAAACCGCCGTGGTTCGGATCCCCGCTGGTCCTCGCGGCACGCGAAGCTGCCCGACGCGCACCGAGGGCCCGATTCGGCTATAAGTCGTTCTAACCTCTAACCCGGTTACCGTCGATGCTTCACCTGCATGCTTACATGCATACGCTACCCCTTTCTTGCTCATACCTCCAGCTGTTCCCATGCTCCTCGTACCTTTCCTTACACACCTCGGTACACTCATTCCGCTCACCGACTTGGTGACACACCTGACCACCGAACACCTTGGCACACATTCGTCGCTTGCACACCTCACCAAAACACCTCTTCGCGCCCCCTCCTCGGTCACCTCCTCTGTGACAATCACAGGTGTGCTCTTACTCGCACACCCAACCACGTGCCTCACGACCAACTCAAGTGTGCATTCCCACACACGCTCTACCATTCCAGGTGTGCATCCTTCCATTCCAGGTGTACATCCTCGCTCACCTGTCACAACCAACTCACGCTCCGTGTCACTCTCACTACTCTCACCTCCATTCTTGACAGCGCACTCACCCTTACTCTCGACAGCGCACTCTTTCCTCATGCACCTGTCCGTTACACACCTTTCTCGCGCATCCTCTCGCGCACACTCTTTCGTTACATCCTCTGTAACTCTCACCACAGGCGTGCATTCTCCTTCACTCTTGACAGCGCACTCTTTCCCCATGCACCTGTCCGTTACACACCTTTCTCGCGCACACTCTTTCGTTACTTCCTCCGTAACACTTACCACACCGCGCTTCCATGTGCTCCCTCGCACACGCGCTACAACCAACTCACTCTCGACAGCACACTCACTGGTCGGCGCGCACTTTTTCCTCACACACCCCATGGTCGCACATTCTCGCACACCTCTTTTTTCGCACACCAGACCTGTCGCACACTTCACCAATGGCCTTTCACGAACACCCGGATCCAAACCAATCCCCAAGCCGACTGAAGCTTTCCTCACATCATGTACATTTCCGATTATATCGCCACTCACCTTGGCACCTCGTCTCCGCACCTCCTTTGCCACCTGCAAACTCTTTATTTGGTTAGTGAGCATCACATTATGAGTTGAGCACCGACCTTGTACCAATTCCATTACCTCCTCCTGGATTTCTCTCTTAGTTTCTGTCCGTCTCTTCTTAATTTCACTCACCTCTTCTTCCACTTCCTCTAATTTTTGTTTAACCTCTTTTATTTCTCGGTGCGTCTCCTCAAGTTCGTCCTCTAAGGCTACCGTGACCGTCTCTATGTGCATCCTCACCTGCCGGTCCTTTGTCTCCATTATCTCTGTCACCTCGTCCACCCTCATTGTCAGTTCCTCACGTACCATCTGACATTGCCTCTGTGTCGCTATTAATTCGTTTTTAATTTCTTTTTGTGTCGCCTTTAACCCTCCTAGTACCGCAGTGTTCTTTTGAACCTGCTCCACTAACTCCGTCTGTCCCTCTGTCAGCTGTTCCACCTCCTCCGTCAGATCTTCTATTCCCCCTTGTAACTTCGCCGTATTATTTCTCACCTCTTTCTCCATACGCTTCTCACCTCGCTTTACCTCCTCGCGTAGCCCCGAAACCTCCTCACTCACACCTCGTCATATCTCCTCTTTCATCTCCTCAATATCCTTTGTAGATGCCACCCTCATCTGTCCCAATTCATCCCTCTGAGCATCCAGTTTACTTTCTAACCCGATTTGCACCTCCTCTATCTGGTTCCCCATTCGTTTGATTTCCCTTGCAGATTGTTCCCCTATTTCCCGCAATTTGTCCTCCATCCTATTTTCTAACCCCGTTAACCCATTCTTTACCTCTTTTATCCCATTGTCTAACACCTCACCGGTACCCCTCACTTCGTCCCTCATTACCCCTATTTGGCCCTCCAATCGCTCACCCTGAGCATCCATCCGGTTCCCCATTACCCCCATTTGGCCCTCCAATCGCTCACCCAATCGCTCACTATCAGCCCTCATTTGCTCACTATTCTTTTCCATAAGGGCCTTCATTTGCATCATAAAAAGGTTCAAATCCACCGGTGGCGCTGCTACGGTCGCGGGCGTGGCAAAATTTGGTGCCGCTACACCCACGTGCGCGAGGACGCCATTTTGTGCGCCTGATACCCCCTCAACCACATCGCCAATGTTCTCCTCCTCTCCTTCCTCCACATACATTTCCCCGAGGTCCTGGGTCGATTCTACCCCGTCTATCTCTCCCACCGGCATCCCGTCGCCTTGACCAGCCATGGCGCGATTTCAAAATTCGGGTTTTGTAAAACAAAAGCAATTTCGGTATTTTGTAATTTTGAGCGCGTTAAGCGCGCTTCGGGTCCAATCCCACTTCCCGACACCAATTGTTACTGATCGCGGTTTAGATGGTATGATGGGCCGAGCGGATGGTCCAACCGCGACCGTTACAGGATCCCCGACTCACCCGATTCACCCAGAACTTTGGCCGTATCGCACCGCAGCTGCCCAATCTGGGAAAAGACTAAAACGACGAAATGCAAAGAGGAAAAGGAATAAGACGAGAAGACGGACAGAAGAGTAATTGGATTTATTGTACACACACAAGCAAAAAGGAGCAATCAAGTTTATTTACAACACATAAGACGCAGGTGACACAGTGCAAATACTAGCTTATACAGACTTAATTAACCCAGGGACAGAACAAACAAAACAAACTCACGTACACAGGAAGGGTGGAAAGGCAGGAGGTGGATGGCTGGAGGGAGAGGAAGGTCCAAGGGGGTCCTGCAGCACGATCGGCGCGTTTAGCCACCGCCGTTCCTTCACGGCCTTGCTCAAAACCGCCGTCCAGGCCCCAAGTGGCTGTTGTGGCTGCTGTGGACGTCGCGTGCTTTCCCAGGACTTGTCTGACTGGTGTGGTCCAACTCTCAACTCTTTTTTGGTCCACTCACTCCTCACCACCGACTCCTCACCGCAACCAACGCAACCACTGACCACCACCGACTCCTCACCGCAACCAACGCAACCAACTGACCACCGACTCCACTGACTGACTCTGACCCCCTCTCACTCATTCAACGCTTCTTGCGCGCGCGCCTTTATAGCGCCTCCAGCGATCAAGCCGCCGGCCTTTTGGACACGCCCATCGGTGTGCTCACCTCGGCCCTGGTTGGTCATGCGACCCTCTGGCTCCGCCCTTGATGACGACGGGCGGCACTTGTTCAATGGTGGTTTTGGAGGGGAGGTAATTGGCAATCGAGGCTCGGCAATGACGAGAGGGGATGTAAAAGGAAATGGAGATTTTGGGGATGGGAATGAAAGGGGATCTATTCTCTTTCACTGGTGCAATGGAGTACTTCAATTAATGGGAGACACAGCCTTACTCTAAAACACAGAATAAGAGATAACTATCAAACAGGGGTATTCTATTATTTGGCTGACGTGTATGCTTGTGGACTAATTATGGGATGCCCTTTCACCTTTACACAGCTCCGGAGGCAGGGGGCGCAGCATAAACAATAATAATAATTCACACAATCAAAAAAATATACAGTCCTCATATCCGCAACAATATATATATACTGTATATATATATATATATATATATATATATATATATATATATATAGTTACGGATTAGTGCATACTAAAGCACATAAAGACCCTAGTGTGGTTATTTTGTCATATATTGTGAAGCTAACTTGGGAATCCAGCGTTCAGTATGGGAAGGGAAAATGCATTGTGTTTCAATTCAATTCATGGTTTTATTATCAAATGATTGCAGCCAGAAGCTGGATCGTGAATGATTTACAATATAAAATGAAGACCAAGATAATGAAAAAAATTAATTGCAATGACTGTAATAAATCTACAAATAAATTAAATGATTGAAAAATAGGGATACAGTAATATGTTACAATATTACAACAATAGGTTACAATAATTATATATCAAGATAGAATAAGATGCCAGTTATGAAATGCATAGAACAATATAAAGTTATGTCAACATGAAAAAAAGCTTAACGAAAAATGTGAAAGGCAATTTGAAATATTGAAATAAAATTTTTTCAAAACAATAAAATAGTTCATAGTAATTAGAACAAAACAATCAATTGTGCTAGATTAGAGGCAGAGTGGTGCACAGCAAAGGCACCATGAAGTGTAGTGAGAAGCACGGTGGTTGACCCGCTGACGAGCAGATCAAGTGATGAGCAGAGGGAGGGCAGGCATGGCAAGAAGGGAGTCCCAGTCTGCGACGCCAAGGTGGGCCCAAAACGCTATCCGCAAAACACTCATGCCAGAAGCCGCTATGGCACAACTCACGGCTCTCAAGGCTTCAGGCATGTTTCCATCACAATCCTTGCTCAAAACCGTGCTGATCAAACCCATCGCCAGAATCCTCCCGGCCACTGCATGGACAGTCATTATGGATCCAATTTGAAGCATTGCAACTTCCTCGTTTGCTAAATGTAAATATGAATCAGAATAAACTTAAAACAGAACTGCAAAACTTAAGCACCCTTTTCACCATGAGACACGCATGATACCCCACCCATGAATCCTGGGCGGCGCCCATCAGCTACCGACGTTATCACGGTGCTTCCTGGGCGTCATCACCTTCCTGGGCCTGTTTGTAGTAGCATTTCCCCATTGTAATTATTTATCTTTCTCTCTTTCTTTCTCTCTCCATCTTAGACAGTGGGCCCAGAAATCAATATCCCTTCAGATTTGTGATTCCATGACCTACATTTGGGGTAGTAGGGAAAATGGTGGCAAATGATAGCCTATAGGGCCTAGAACAACATACTCTTTTTCACACGCGCAAATCTTGCGCATGCACGAAAACCGACCACTCAAATTATTCGTACATACATACATGTATTAATGCATACGATGTGTACGTTATATCCATGTACATGTACAGTCACGTGAAAAAGTAAGTACACGCCATGTAAAGTTTTGACTTTTTCAACATATTTCAACATACAGCTATTTGATCTTCATTTCAACAATATTGAAGATAAAGGTGATATAATATAACAAATATCATGAAACATTTACATTTTGTTGTCCATTGTATAATTTAAATAAACATAAATGCAAATTTCGCATGTGGAAAAAGTAAGTACACCCTTGGCTCTAATAGGTGGTATTGCCCCCTTTGGCAGAAACAACCTCAAGTAGGCATTTCTTATAACTGTCTACCAGTCTCTGACATCGACTGGGAGAATTTTTTTCCCAATCCTCCATGCAGAATTCTTTCAGCTGTGCGATGTTTGAGTGGTTTCTTGCATGCACAGCTCGTTTCAAATCCCCCCACAACATCTCGATGGGATTTAGATCCGGGCTTTGACTTGGCCATTCCAGAACCCTCCATTTCTTTCTCTTCAGCCATTCCTTGGTGGATTTACTGGTATGTTTAGGGTCATTGTCATGTTGCAAGGTCCACCTTCAGTTGAGCTTCAACTCTCCGACAGATGGCCTCACATTATCCTCAAGCACCCTCTGGTACAATGAAGAATTCATTGTGGATTCTATGATGGTGAGCTGCCCAGGCCCTGATGCAGCAAAGCTGCCCCAAACCATAATATTTCCACCACCATGCTTTACAGTTGGTATCAGGTTCTTGTGGTCAAATGCTGTTTTTGGTTTTTGCCAAACATGTCTTCTGGTACTGTGGCCAAATAGCTCTACCTTTGACTCATCAGTCCAGAGCACATTGTTCCAGAAGTGCTGGTCTTTGCCTAGGTGTTCATTGGCAAACTTTAGTCTTGCCCTGATGTTCCTTCTGGACAGCAACGGTTTCCCCCTGGCACACCTCCCATGTAGATCAAATTTGTGCAGCCTCTTTCTAATGGTAGACTCGTGCACTTTGACATCAACAGTGGTAAGAGCTACCTGTAGGTCCCGTGATGACATTCTGGGGTTCTTAGAGACTTCGTTCAGCATCTTGCGGTCTGCTCTCGGGCTGAACTTGCTGGGGCGGCCTGGCCTGAACAAGTTGGCAGTTGTTTGGAATCTTCTCCACTTGATGATCTTCCGGACAGTCGAATGATTGTTTTCAAATTGTTTGGAGATCTTTTTAAATCCCTTGCCAGACTCGTAGGCATCTATAAACTTCTTTCTGAAGGCCTCAGAGATCTCTTTTGATCTAGGCATGGTGATGCTGCACACTTCAACAACAAAGAGCAAACCAAACGAAATGTCTGAGGTTTAAATAAGACAGGTTCCTCCAAGATCCTCTCTAACGATGTTCTAATCATTTGCACTTGAGCTGGTGCACCTGATTCTAATTTTAGGTGTTTGAAGTAGTGATAAATGTAGCGGTGTACCTACTTTTTCCGCATGCGAAATTTGCATTTATGTTTATTTAAATTATACAATGGACTACAAAATGTAAATGTTTCATGATATTTGTTATATTATATCACCTTTATCTATCAATATTGTTGAAATGAAGATCAAATAGCTGTATGTTGAAATATGTTGAAAAAGTCAAAACTTTACATGGGGTGTTCTTACTTTTTTCACGTGACTGTACATTATCTAACAAAATAACACTTATAACTCAAAATAGAATGAGGTAACATAAAATCATACAATAGACCAGTTTACAAACACATTCACATTTCTCGCCAATGACTGCAAAGATTGCTAGAGGTTTGCCTGACATAGCGCCAACTAATGTCTTCAAACTGAGATGTGTGCCAAAGTTTTGAATTTTCGTATTTTTTCTTTTGAAATTCAATTGCTTGTAGACTGGTCTATTGGGTTGAAAAGAGGATTGGGTTGGAAAGAGTATTAACTAACCCACCTGTAAGTGGAAATGCGGAGCATGGGGGCGGGAGTACACGCCACTGGTAACTCCACTTAATCATCCCTATCATCGTCATCTATGCTTTAACAGTTACTTCTGGCACATTTGCACATCTTCATCCATGATACAACAGTTACATACATTTCTGGCACACTTGGACAGTTCGGGGGGGGGGGGGTGTATTCATACCTGACAGGTTATTCCAGTGCTACTGCTAACTCCAGTTCATTGTCGCTATCAGCTATCATCATCATTGTCTCATCGATGCTACAACAGTTATTTCTGGCACACTTTTTTTTCCTCCACAAGAACAGACGTCGGAATTTCATTTACATAGACAATATCACCTTGTGACCTCATATGAGGAGTGATGAAGCAAAGTTGAGGGAATTTCTTGATCAGCCTCTGTTTTAGATACCCTGTCTTATATGACCGTGCATCAACTCCATGAGTTTCCATTATCTGCTTGATGAACAATTCATTAAGCTTTTTGAGTCTCATGATCTCCTTGTTCTTGATGATTCGGGTCTCCACTGTCTTGGAGAAGACCTCAAAGGCTTGAGAATAAGACGTTTCACCAGTGTTGTCTGCTCTGGCTGGCTTTGTTAAGTAACGGGTGAAATCACGGTAGCATGAGGTATGATACCTCACCTCGATGGCCACACAATCCTGGTCTTTTATCTGCATGAGCAGTGCTTCATTCCCACTGTCTGCTGCTGCTTGCTTCAAATGTACTGCATCTACAGTAGAACATCTGACGAGGCTTTCTCTTTTTCTGTTGCCGGTGACTCTGCACACCACAGTTTTTTCCTTCTGACACAGAATACAAATGTTTGGCAAAACATACTTTGACCTACCGGGCACTGAAAGTCGATCAAAACTGGAGCGAAGAACCCGTCTCTTTTTTGCTGGTGGCACATCTTCTTCAACAGTTTTTCCATCATTGTCATCTTGGGATGTGGATGCTGTAGAAGAAATAAACAAAGATAAAAATTATCAACACACACAGAAAAAATATTGAAAATGGAAACCCCTTAAAACCAAACAAAGGGCCCTACCTTAGTATAGGCAATCAGCATGTAGTCCCTACCGTGCTGACATTTGACGGTTACCTTTGTACATATAAGAGCTTGAAAAAGTTGAAGGGTAATTGTCAGGTAATGTGATGCACAGTGGGGACTAGGTTTATGTGTCTCATCATCAAATTATCATGGATGTACCTATGCTATGTCTGCGCACAAAGGTCCTAGGATGTTACGTCAAAAATTATAAGTAAACCAAACTTCAATAAAAAAAAAAAATTAGGATTGCGTGATATAAAATATTCCAAAGAACATTGTTGCAAAAAATCCGAACAAAAAACTCACATTGAGCTTCATTTCTTGGAGGGAACATTGCCATTTCATTTGAGATTCACCATCATTTTTCTGTTGTGCACCTATTTCTGTGCACCCATATTCATTTACATGCATTTTGCAATCTATTTGGGGGAAACTGTGAGCTTTTCTGGTCACATCTTTAAAAAATGATAAATCCTCATTGCATTGCAATTTTCTCGCCAATTTTTAAATGAATCTGAATGACAAAATTGTTACTAAAATAATCATGTGTGTTGTGCCTTCTCTTCTATCGTATTCGTGCATTTACGCAGAATCGCGGATGCACAGACATAGTTCTAGGTGCCTGCAGGTAGATCTACATCAATCATGTAAGAAAATTGACAACCACTACTAGTATAGGCACTAGTATACTATTAGTAACACTAGACAATCTAACTGGTTAGAACTAGATCTAGATCTAGTCGACTACATCATGATCTACAGCCTTAAATTTACCTTTGGAAGCTGCTGCATCAGCTTTCTTTTTCATGCTCTTCATAGTTCGTTCAATTCGCTGAGAATCCGTAAAGGGTGCGTAACAGGTCTGATGAAATCCACCATGATCAGGTAGCGGGGATACACTGTCACTGTAGTCTGCACCGCCACTGCCACTGGCGGCACCGCTGCTGGAAGCAGAATGTCGAGCAACGTAGTCTCTCGCGTTTTTTGCCTGTGGACCATCCAAAGTCTTCCATTTCGTCACATATTCTTAAAAGCGTGCCCATGTTTTGGCTGAAAATGGTGAAACTTTGCACGTTTTGGACGGAAATATGCACATAAAACACACTTTTTCATGCGTATTTTCTTCGTTCGAAGACGTTCCGTCTTCCTCACTGGAGGCCGCCATGTTGGATCACTCGCAAAGCTTCGGCGACTGTCATTGGCTAATTATAATATCTCAATACAATCGTGATTTAACACAGTATACTGTTATACATATGTTTGTAGTATTAATGTTTGTAGTATTAATGTATGATTTGTAGTATTAATGTATGATTTGTAGTATTAATGTATGTATATCAATATGTTTGTAGTATTAATGTATGATTTGTAGTATTAATGTATGTATATCAATATGTTTGTAGTATTAATGCATGATTGGAATGATGGTGCTTGGAGTCAAAATAGAGATATTGAGTTTAAATGAATGAGGAAATGATGTGAGGGTTTCTACTTTCTAACTGGAACATTCACGGATTCGCCATATGCAGATTCGCCATTGACTGGATATAGCAACATTCAGACTGGGTACGTTTCTTGCCCAAGTCCTTCACGAACCTGCTGTCAATGCCTGATGTTCGACTAAAGGTGGCACAGGAATGTGGAATTTACTGGTTCCATGGTTTAGCATTCACCATTTCTGCATTATTTGTTTGCTTTTGGCTTCCCACCTCGCTCGTTCACTATATAAACAAGGACAATTTTGCAGTTATTAATATATATAATTATATATTTATATATATATATTGTTACGGTCCGCGGTTAAGGATGGTATGTTTGCCGAGCGGAGGCTCCGCGGCCGAACAGTTGTTCCCCGACTAAACCCGATCCACCCAGACGTTGGCCGTATCACGCCACAGCTACTCAATAGGGAAAAGACTAAGACGACGAATGCAAAGAGGAAGAAGAAGAAGAAGACATACAGAAGAGTAACGGGGTTTATTATTATTTACACACACATAAGCAAAAAGAGCAGTCACGGGTATTTACAGCGGACATGAAAAAGCAGGTAACACAGTGCAAATTACTAGCTTATACTGACTTAGTTTACTACCCAGGACAGCACGAACAGAACAAACTCACGTACGCAAATGGATGGAAGGGTAGGAATCGTTTGGAGGGATGAGCAGGTGGGATCACAGGGCACAGCGAGCAGGTCCACTCCGGGCGGGAAGCGAGGAGCCGGCAGCTCCTTGTATTCGGCTTTACAGCGCACGCTGGCAGCTCCTTGTATTCGGCTTTACAGCGCACGCCGGCAGGGTCACTCGGCTGGTTGAAACGGGGCTGGTTGAAGCGGCTCTTTGTCAAAGGCTTTTCGTATCTCGCACGCAACAACGGTGCAACTCTCAACTCTCTTGGACCTCACAACCCAGCTCTCTCTTGGGCCCTGTTTGCGACTCTCGTGTAAAAGCTCCTCTCCTTTCTCAGCTCATCTGCGATCTCCCTCGTGTAGCTTGTCCCAGCGATCGTCGCACCCTTCTCTCATACCTTCAGCGCCGGTCTGACACGCCCCCCTCGGTTTTGGTACCGCCCTCCCCCCCCATGCTCTGTTTCGTGACCTTGTATGGTAATCCCACGGGCTTGTCTCCTTATTTGGGCATGGCGCCGACGGCACGCCCCTTGTGGCGAGCCACGGGCTTGGTTCCTTATTTGGGCATGGGGCTGAACAGCCCCGCCCTTCGTGGCGCGCCCTGGGCTTGCCTCTCCCTGGCGACCCCGCCCCTTGGTTCAACAGAGCACGGAGCACATATTCACTATAGCAGCGAAATGAGAGGGCGTGCATCCCACGCTTGTGAACTGCTTTACCCACAGATGGAGAGTTTGGCTGGGAAATGGAATGATTGAAGGGGAGCTATTCTTAATTGATTCGGTGCAATGGAGTGTCATTCTAATGGAAGACAAGGCCTTACTCTAAAACACATAATAAGATATAAGCTACTGAACAAGGGTTTTATCGTGTCCTTCAATGTGGTGTTTCATGGAATAACTACCGGGACGCCCTTTTTACCTTTACACAACTCTGGAGGCAGGAGGGGCCATATTCAACCAATGTTACACAACAATTTACCACTACAATACACACAATCAAAAAAATACAATCCTCATATCCGCAACAATATATATATATATGTATATCAGTTACAGCACGACTCCAAACAGTGAGTGCTGAGAGCGCCGAAACCGAGTCCCATACATTCCTTACTGCACAGTACCAAGAGCAATAAGCACCACCTGCCACACGGAACCATTATCTCTCACTTCAACATGCACAACCAGGGATCATCATTGAATCCGGTCGGGAGCAATGATAGATATGCCACACCATTCTTCAACCTGGCACCGAACGCCATGACGTCACTGTCACAACGCATGCTATGTCTGTGGCTCCCGGAAGAGCTATCTCGCAGCACTAATTGCAAACAAGTTAAATGTAATTTAATGATGGCACAAGTGAATGACAAATGCAGTTACCGACCGGTTTTGCCCTTGTTAGGGCATTGTTAGGGCATCATCAGGGCAACATAGCACGTTTCCATCCACTATATGACTTAAACCTTTTGGTTATAAATCCGTTAGAGTGCAACTCCCAACAGTGAGTGGTAAGAGCGCCAGAACCAAGTCCCATACAGCCCTTACTGTACGGTACTGGGAGGGTACATTTCGGTTATAAAACCAGGACTGTATGAGACTCCCAGCTCCCAAACTTGGGTGGCTTCTGAACTCCAGCTTAGACCTTTATAGCGAAAAATGTCCTTCCACCACATCCTCTTGTCTCTTGATCCGTTCGCTCCCATATTAGTCGGCAGTACAATCCGATCAGTACGAAGTCCATAGGCCGCCTTGAAGCCTGGCAGTAGGGTGTGGGTGGAGATCCAGCGGTACAGCGGCGAGCGCTCAGTCCTGCCTACTTTTGATGCCATTTTTTTTTGCCAGTGGGGGTTTTCCCATGCGGTCAAGCACCCTTTAGTTGCCGCTTCATTGCCGATGTTCAGCCCCACTCGTGCTATCTGGGCCACCGTGTCTGTTCAACATTCAATGTTGAATGCAGGCTTTCATGTGCGGAGTGGTTTGATTTATGGCGTGGTGTTGTGGAAAGTGTGTTGTAAAATGTGTGTTGGATGCGTGGTAGAGATAAACAGATAGCTCTTCCAGAGAAAGCTTCCTTGAATGACCTACAAGTGGGGTGGGCATGATTTTTGCATGATAATATCGATAATATTACAAGAAATGTTCAGTAACTTTTCACACGTGAGATTTTGGTGCTGTAATTAGTAAGCTAGGTTTTAATTCACTATATTTGTGTGGAAATATTCACGGAGCCTGGAACAAAAAAATAGCCAATCAGAAGACGCGTTTGATCGATCATTGATAAATCAAACCAGCTCATTGTCATCATCTGTTCACTTCCGGATTTGGGAGCAGGTTCGTATCAAGCCAATTTCAAAATCATAATGTTATTGAGGAACTAATGAAACCTCCTACCTACCTTACAACATCCGTTGGGACCCCAAAACGTTCCGCAGAAGGTTTGGTGGGGCTAGCCCCAAAACTGAGGTTGTAGTTTCGGGACGGACAAACAGACACTCCTGTTTTTTTATATAGATTTAAATTGTTTGTAATACTAAATTTCAACCTTATCTTTTGCATAACCAGTCCTTCTTGTTCAATTCCCACCTTGCTCATTCCATTCCCATATGAATTGTTGAGTTCATCATCTCCAAAAGGATAATTGTTTGCCGACATTGCACTTTATAATTTAATTGAAATTGTTGCTGAGTTGTTCCTGCCACAGGATTGTAAATTATCATACATCTCAGCAGTGCTTCAGTTGTCAGTCCTTTTCAGGAATTTTTAGCAGAAAAAAGTTTGGAAGAGTTATATAGAACAGAAGTATCAAGTTGGAAAAGGAGTTGAAAGAGGAAGTCCAAGCATTTTGAGGAGGAATGTCAGAGGAAGAAAAATGACGAATTTATTTGGAGGAAGGGAATGGAAGAATTAGTTGGAGAAAAGAGTTGAGAGTAAGTGAGGAAGTTGGAGTAGGAATATATTGGAGGAAATAAATGGAAGAATAAATGAGTAAGGCAAAGGGAAAGAGTAAGAGGTTAGAAAATTAAGGTGCCATAGGAAAGGAAATAGGTCACAAAAATCCTATTATCACTAAAAATCCAAAAATCCCAGTCCTCAATGCCAAACAGGAAATTAGAGCGGTCTCCCTTGACATATCACGTGCCTTCGATACGGTCTGGCACCCCGCTCTGCTCACCAAACTCTCCTCCTATGGTATCCATGGAAATCCTATGGTATCCTACGGTATCGATGTCCCTGCTCTCAAATGTTGTGTTTGTGTGCTTCCCCTTCTCTCCCCATCTTGTCTACCTCTACCCTCATTATATGTTTTGTGTGTCTGTTTGATTTTTTTTGTGTGATAAATGTTAGCTCTTTCATGAGCCTCGATCCTGTATACAAAAAAAAAAACAAGACAAAAAAAAGTAAAGGAATCGTTCAGTGTGCTGTTGTGAACTCTTTATGGATGCAGATTTATGCAGACCAGAACTTTTGGGTGGATAGAGTGCAGTCATGTGAATTGCATTATTGAGCTACAAGAGGTGTCCAAGAAATGGACTGCAAGCGATACGGTAGTTACTCCAGGGGTGTTTTGCTTGATATTTTTGAAAGATGACAGTCTTATGTATCAAAGAAATACAATTTCACATTGTGCCTTTCCGTAGTTTAGTCAATTTGGTTATATCTAAGCCTAATGGCTATTTTGGGATAGTGAGGTGAAGGGTGGAATTTAGGGGAAAAGGGGGTTAGGGTGGCGTGACCTGGATATGGCCTCAACCCAAAGACATAAATAAGAACAGCATCAGAAGAGGCTGTGCTTTGTACTTAGTGCACATATGTTGTATATCTTGGGTTTCTTCACAGACAAAAAGCTTTTACGAATCATCTTCTACAAAAGGAGGAATTTTGTTCTCCATTTTTGTGACTAAGACATCGATAAACGCTCTTTGTTCACTGTGTCTGCTCAGAACAAAGCTAGTCTGTCCTCGGTTCATAGGTTTGCGTTCCTGCTTTTCAGTTCCTCTTAGAGCGGAGCTGCTTAGTGTTGCACGCAGATCACGTTTTCATTTGCAAGATGACGTTTTTCATGGCGTCGCGAGACAAGCAAAATGCAAAACCCGTTTCGCGTCACGTCATCATCTGCTCGTGAAGAACAGCCTCCTGACAAGCCAGCTGCGCCTTCAAGATTGGCTTCTCAACAAGGGGTCTTTGGGACATGAGGGCAAACTATTCGTAAACGATGTCAATCTCACATGTGTTTGATTCGGTGAAAAAAACTAAGCAAATGTATTGTTTTAAAACTAATCTCATTGACGCAAAGAAAATGGTGAAAAAAATTTCCGTCTTTTTCTGTTCCAAAAACTTTTTTTTAAACATTGCCTTCCTTTAACATAATTTTATCTGAAGCTTAGTGAAATTTCTTTGAATGTTTCTTGACAAGGCTTGTTCGAACATTTGCCAAGAATCAGGAAAACATGATGTGAGTAACATCGAGCGTTGCGACCTCGCTTTGGACTGTTTAACATTATTTTCTGAATCCAAGGCTCATGATGTTGGGAACTCAGATTCAAATCCCAAATAAGTATGAGCTGTATTTCTTCATTGTTTTTAGAATCCATATAAAAGTATTCTGATGTATCCTACTATCCTTGTCCTAATTGTTAGTTTGTATAAGCTCCACCAAGCCATTGTAAATAAAGACGTATTTTAAAAGGACAGCATCACCTCTCTGGGGTCCATACATACTGTGTGTGTGTGTGTGTGTGTGTGTGTGTGTGTGTGTGTGTGTGTGTGTGTGTGTGTGTGTGTGTGTATACATTACATGACCAAAAGTATGTGGACACCCGAACATCACACATCTCATTCCAAAATCATGGGCATTAATTAATATGGAGTTGGTCCCCCCCTTTGCTGCTATAACAGCCTCCACTCTTCTGTGAAGGCTTTCCACTAGATGTTGGAACATTGCTGCGGGGATTTGCTTCCATTCAGCCACAAGAGCATCAGTGAGGTCAGGCACTGATGTTGGGCGATTAGGCCTGGCTCGCAGTTAGCATTCCAATTCATCCCACGGGTGTTTGATGGGGTTGAGTTCAGGGCTCTGTGCAGGCCAGTCAAGTTCTTCCACACCGATCTCGACAAACCATTTCTCTATGGACCTCGCTTTGTGCACGGGGGCACAGTCATGCTGAAACAGGAAAGGGCCTTCCCCAAACTGTTGCCACAAAGTTAGAAGCACACAATCGTCTAGAATGTCATTGTATGCTGTAGCGTTAAGATTTCCCTTTACTGGAACTAAAGAGCCTAGCCCAAACCATGAAAAACAGCCCCAGACCATTACTCCTCCTCCACCAAACTTTACAGTTGGCACTATGCATTCGGGCAGGTAGCGTTGTCCTGGCATTCGCCAACCCCAGATTCGTCCGTCGGACTGCCAGATGGTGAAGTATGATTCCCCACTCCAGAGAAAGCGTTTCCACTGCTCCAGAGACCAATGGCGGCGAGCTTTACACCACTCCAGCCGACGCTTGGCATTGCGTATGGTGATCTTAGGCTTGTGTGTGGCTGCTCGGCCATGCAAAACCCATTTCATGAAGCTTCCGACGACCAGTTGTTGTGCTGACGTTGCATTCAGAGGCAGATTGGAACTCGGTAGTGAGTGCTGCAACCGAGGATGGACGATTTTTACATGCTTCAGCACTCAGCGGTCCCATTCTGTGAGCTTGTGTGGCCTACCACTTCGCGGCTGAGCTGTTATTGTTCCTAGACATTTCCACTTCACAATAACAGCACTTACAGTTGACCGGGGCAGCTATAGCAGGGCAGAAATTTGATGAACTGACTTGCTGGAAAGGAGGCATCCCATGATGGTGCCACGTTGAAAGTCACCGAGCTCTTCTGTGTGGCCCATTCTACTGCCAATATTTGTCTATGGAGATTGCACAGCTGTGTGCTTGATTATATATACCTGTCAGCAATGGGTATGGTTCAAATAGCCGAATCTACTAATTAGGTGTGTCCGCATACTTTTGGTCATGTAGTGTATGTATGTATATATATATATATATATATATATATATATATATATATATATATATATATATACAGTCACGTGAAAAAGTAAGTACACCCCATGTAAAGTTTTGACTTTTTCAACATATTTCAACATACAGCTATTTGATCTTCATTTCAACAATATTGATAGATAAAGGTGATATAATAAAACAAATATCATGAAACATTTACATTTTGTAGTCCATTGTATAATTTAAATAAACATAAATGCAAATTTTGCATGTGGAACAAGTAAGTACACCCCTACATTTATCACTACTTCAAATACCTAAAATTAGAATCAGGTGCACCAGCTCAGGTGCAAATATTAGAACATCGTTAGAGAGGATCTTGTAGTCAGGTTCAGTATGTCCAGATTTAAAGTTTCGTTGGATTTTTTGGGGGATTTGGAAAACTATATATTTTTGGAAACTATATTGTATAGTCAGTCAGAAAACCAATGTTGCTATTTGCACAGACTCCTGTATGGCGGCCATCTTGGATTTTCAAAATTGCCGCCGTAGAACTAATTTTTCTCAATATCTCAGCTTCTAAATAACATAGAGCTTTGATTCTAACGGCTAAACATACATTTTCAAGGGCCCCGAATCCAATGGTAACAAGTTCGATAAGCTAGACATGACCATAGAGCTCCTATGTGGCGGCCATCTTGGATTTTTCAAACTGGCCGCCGTAAAATTGATGTTTCTCAATATCTCAGCTTCTAAACAACATAAAGCTTTGATTCTAACGGCTAAACATACATTTTCAAGGGCCCCGAATCCAATGGTAACAAGTTCGATAAGCTAGACATGACCATAGAGCTCCTATATGGCGGCCATCTTGGATTTTTCAAACTGGCCGCCGTAAAATTGATGTTTCTCAGGATCTCATTTTCTAAATAAGACGGAGCTTTGATTTTTCTAAATCCCAAAAACAATCCAACGAAATCTAAAATCTGGACATGCTGAACCTGACTGTGTTGACTGTAATGAGAAATACTATTCTACTGCGAGTGTTTTGCCCTTTGTGGGCCTTTGTGGCATACTGCCAAATAACACACAGATACTCCTAATGTTCATGAGAACTTAAAATCTGTTTACGGTGGACAAGCTACTAAAGTAATAAGTTTGATCCCCAGGGTACAGCTGAGGAAAATGGTGGATGCCAATGCTAGACAGAGATTCTTCATGGTTACACCAGAATTATCATGCCTGTCAAAAGACTTCAAGAGTCAGTTTGGCCTGGAAGGTGACAAGATCACAGAACATCATGACCTTGGTCCAAGTGCAGTCAAGAGGGAGCATGAAGCAATCAACAAGATCAAGGCTGCGATACTGAGTCACGGGAATCCATTTGACACTGAAGGTGACAAGCTGCACAATGTGATAACGAATGCTTACATCCCAGACGAGTATGTACCACAGATCTTGAACATTGATGTTTACTGGTCAGAAGTTGTATGAAGACAACGTGTCGGAGCGTATCAATGGAGATGTTAGCCTCTGGGCACCAGTCAAGAAGGAGAACAACAAGATGTTCACGTCTGGGAACAAGAGAACCACAGTGAAACTCAGAGACAGGACTGTGGATCTGAAGGAGACTAAGGAACTGTACGGAAGGCTCATGGTCCTTGCCAAGTCAAACAGAGACGTCAACCAGAAATATGCCATCGGAAATTACGAGTTCACTGTGACACCAAGAGCACTGTTCGCTCCAGATGGGACAATTCTTCCATGCACTGACAAGTCGAAGTTAATTCATCTCCTCGACAAGTTAGCAAGAGCAGAAATTCACCCCGGAGATCAGCAGCAGACACCAGCTGCAAGTATTCTACAAGAAGATCCAATGGACACAAGAACTATGGCATCCACATCTAGTAAACCTACAAGTCGGAAGATTGCACTGGTGGATGGGATGGTACTTGTGCACAAGCTGACAAAGAAACCAGCCACTGTAGTGAAAGTCAACGATCTGGGTGAATGCTTCAATGACAGACTCATGTCTCTAACAAAAGATTGTGATGAGATCATACTGGTCTTTGACACGAACAAAAACGATTCTCTGAAGAGTGCTACCAGGGCTAAAAGAAGGCAAGGAAAGGATGCAGTACAGTATCAAGTCAGAGATGACACCAACATCAAACACATCCCAATGAGCAGATTCCTTTCTCATGACAAAACAAAGGCTGATCTGACTGACTATCTGGCAGCGAAAACTCTAGAATACAACAGTCACTCATCCAAGTTGATCATCACGTCTGCTTCAGGGCGTACTAGGAGCAACAGTGACCTGCTCTTCGAGGACAACAACCATGAAGAAGCTGACACCCTGTTGATCCACCAGGCCGTGCTGGCATCCCAGCGAAACCCACATGATGCGCAGTTGGTGTTCTTCTCTCCCAACACAGATGTCCTGGTACTAGTCATAGCAAACTATGACCTACTGCTGAGGAATACATCCATTTCCATGGCCTCTGGAATACTTCAAATAGAGCCACTGTGGACAGCTCTAGGGGTCGAAAGAGCAAAGGCTTTGCCAGCCTTTCATGCTTTCACAGGGGCAGACAACACTGGGAGGTTCTCTCGAATAGGCAAAGCAACCTGGCTGCATGTCTACCTCAAAGCAAGTGAAGATGTCATAGACACCGTGCGAATGCTTTCAGATGCAACTGAAGTGACGGAGGATATGTTGTCCAATCTAGCTAACTTTGTATGCGCTGCTTACTCTCCAAATGGCATCCACATCGACAGCATCCCCGAACTACGATGGTATCTCTTTTGCAAACACATGGCAGAAAGTGACAGGCTTCCTCCTACTCTTGGAGCTCTCAAGCAGCACATCCTTAGAGTCCATATCCAAGCCAGAGTGTGGGGTCAGGCAAGCATTGCTCAACAGGATCCTCAGCTGAATCCCCTGCAAAACGGCTTTTACAAAGACACGGATGGACAAGTGAAACCAACCACAACTGAGGAGCCTCCAGCCCCCAAGGCCATCATTCAAATGGTTAGATGTCAGTGCAAAACAGACTGTTCTTCATCTAGATGTTCCTGCAGAACAAACAACTTGGCTTGTACAGACCTTTGTCAGTGTGACATCCAGTGCCAAAATGATGAGGACTCTCAAGATGTGATGAACGAAAGCGATGTTGAGGATGATGATGACTTTACTCAATGATGAATCAAAGCTCTGTGCTCTTTAGAAGGTGTTACATCAGTTTTACGGCGGCCAGTTTGAAAAATCCAAGATGGCCGCCACATAGGAGCTCTATGGTCATGTCTAGCTCATCGAACTTGTTACCATTGGATTCGGGGCCCTTGAAAATGTATGTTTAGCCGTTAGAATCAAAGCTTTATGTTGTTTAGAAGCTGAGATATTGAGAAACATCAAGTTTACGGCGGCCAGTTTGAAAAATCCAAGATGGCCGCCACGTAGGAGCTCTATGGTCATGTCTAGCTTATCGAACTTGTTACCATTGGATTCGGGGCCCTTGAAAATGTATGTTTAGCCATTAGAATCAAAGCTCTATGTTATTTAGAAGCTGAGATATTGAGAAAAATTAGTTCTACGGCGGCAATTTTGAAAATCCAAGATGGCCGCCATACAGGAGTCTGTGCAAATAGCAACATTGGTTTTCTGACTGACTATACAATATAGTTTCCAAAAATATATAGTTTTCCAAATCCCCCAAAAATTCCAACGAAATTACATAGTGAACCTGACTATTGGAGGAACCTGTCTTATTTAAACCTCAGACATTTAGTTTGGTTTGCTCTTTGTTGTTGAAGTGTGCGGCTTCACCATGCCTAGATCAAAAGAGCTCTCTGAAGCCTTCAGAAAGAAGGTTATAGATGCCTACGAGTCTGGGAAAGGATTTAAAAAGATCTCCAAATAATTTGAAATCAATCATTCGACTGACCGGAAGATCATCTACAAGTGGAGCAGATTCCAAACAACTGCCAACTTGTTCAGGCCAGGCCGCCCCAGCAAGTTCAGCCCGAGAGCAGACCGCAAGCTGCTGAAATAAGTCTCTAAGAACCCCAGAATGTCATCATGGGACCTACAGGTAGGTCTTGCCACTGTTGATATCAAAGTGCATGAGTCTACCATTAGAAAGAGGCTGCACAAATTTGATCTACATGGGAGGTGTGCCAGGAGGAAACCTTTGCTGTCCAGAAATAACATCAGGGCAAGACTAAAGTTTGCCAATGAACACCGAGGCAAAGACCAGCACTTCTGGAACAATGTGCTCTGGACAGATGAGTCAAAGGTAGAGCTATTTGGACACAGTACCAGAAGACATGTTTGGCGAAAACCAAAGACAGCATTTGACCACAAGAACCTGATACCAACTGTAAAGCATGGTGGTGGAAATATTATGGTTTGGGGCAGCTTTGCTGCATCAGGGCCTGGGCAGCTCACCATCATAGAATCCACTATGAATTCTTCCGTGTACCAGAGGGTGCTTGAGGATAATGTGAGGCCATCTGTCGGAAAGTTGAAGCTCAACGGAAGGTGGACCTTGCAACATGACAATGATCCTAAACGTACCAGTAAATCCAACAAGGAATGGCTGAAAAGAAAGAAATTGAGGGTTCTGGAATGGCCAAGTCAAAGCCCGGATCTAAATCCCATCGAGATGTTGTGGGGGGATTTGAAACGAGCTGTGCATGCAAGAAACCCCTAAAAACATTGCACAGCTGAAAGAATTCTGCATGGAGGAATGGGCAAAAATTTCTCCCAGTCGATGTCAGAGACTGGTAGACAGTTATAAGAAACGCCTACTTCAGGTTGTTTCTGCCAAAGGGGGCAATACCACCTATTCGAGCCAAGGGTGTACTTACTTTTTCCACATTCAAAATTTGCATTTATGTTTATTTAAATTATACAATGGACTACAAAATGTAAATGTTTCATGATATTTGTTATATTATATCACCTTTATCTATCAATATTGTTGAAATGAAGATCAAATAGCTGTATGTTGAAATATGTTGAAAAAGTCAAAACTTTAATAATAATAATAATAATAATTCATTTATTTTGTATAGCGCTTTTCCAGAAGCCCAAAGGCGCTTTGACAGAGTGGAAAACATAATGCATAACAATACATGAAAACAACAATTGCAAAAAGACAAGAATCAAGAAAACAAACAGCAGCGATATACGGCATATATATAAGACAAGAATCAAAAAGACAAGACAAGAATCAATAGGGAAATATTTAAAGCAAAAGGAGGGAGAAGGAGAAGAGATAGTCAGGGGTTAAATGCTGTGGGTTGAATGTTGAATGCAGCGTTGAACAGGTGGGTCTTTAGTGATGTTTTGAATGTGGTGAGTGAGGAGGAGTCTCTGATGGTGTGAGGTAGTGAGTTCCAGAGGGTGGGAGCAGCGATGGAGAAGGCCCTGTCCCCCCAGGATCTGAATTTGGTCCGGATGGAGGGGGTCAGGAGGTTGGTACCAGCAGAGCGGAGGTTGCGGGTGGGAGTGTGTCTGGAGAGGAGGTCAGCCAGGTAGGATGGGGCCAGGTTATGGAGGGCTTTGTATGTCAGGAGGAGGATTTTGTACTGGATTCTCTGGGGGATGGGGAGCCAGTGAAGCTTGTAAAGGACGGGGGTGATGTGGTCACGGGTCCGGGAATGAGTGAGTAGACGGGCAGCGGAGTTCTGAATGTATTGGAGTTTATTGGTGATTTTTGAGGGTGAACCATAGAGGAGGCTATTGCAGTAGTCCAGACGGGAGGTGATGAAGGCGTGGATGAGGGTTTCTGCAGCCGTGGAGGAGAGGGATGAGCGGAGACGGGCAATGTTTTTCAACATGGGGTGTACTTACTTTTTCACGTGACTGTATATATATGTATATGTATATATATATATATATATATATATATATATATATATATATATATATATATATATATATATATTATATATATATATATATATACATATATATATATATATATATATATATTTATTGTTGCGGATATGAGGACTGTATTTTTTTTATTGTGTGTATTATTATGATTGTTTATTCTGCGCCTCCTGCCTCCGGAGCTGTGTAAAGGTCAAAGGGCGTCCCATAATTAGTCCATAGAGCATCCACACCACAGCCAATCATAGAATACCCCTGTTCGATAGTTATATCTTATTATGTGTTTTAGGGTAAGGCTGTGTCTCCCATTAATTGAAATACTCCATTGCACCAGTGAAAGAGATAGATTCCCTTCATTCCCACTCCCAAAACTTCCATTCCCCCTTTTCGTCAATTGCCATTCGCATTGCCAACTGCATTTTGGGCGGTTTTCTCTTCATCCGCCATTGACCACGAGGCAGGGTTGGGGAAGAAAGGCGGGTCCCCACCTCGTCATAGAGGGGAGGAGTGAGTCAGCCCCACTCAACCAACCACGAACAAGGGGTTGGACTTGGAGAGGGTGTGGAAAGAAAGATCGAGGAGGTTCGCGAAGGTTGAGGGGCGGGGCCTATATAACCCGCAGGCAGGGCGTTTCCCAAGCGGCAGACGGGAGATGAACCATTACAGAGAGACGAGAGGGAGTCCAAGGAGTTGAGTCCGAGAGAAGTCCAGAGTTGAGCTGCAGATCGAGCCACCGAAACTGCACTTACTGCAGCTCGAGCCACCGAAACTGCACTTACTGCAGCTCGAGCCACCGCAACTGCATTCACTGCAGCTGGAGCCACCGAAACTGCAGCCACAGCAGCGTGAGGCCTGGACGGCAGTTTGGAGCAGGGCCGCGAAGGAGCGGCGGCTGCCCACGAGTCGATCGGCTGTAGGACCAGTTGGACCTCCCTATCCCGCCAGCCATCCATCTCCCGCCAGTCCTATCATCATTCCCCGCGTGAGTCTGTCCTTGTTTGTTCTGTCCCTGGGTTAATTAAGACTGTAGGTAAGCTAGCGTTGCACTGTGTATCTAATCTCGTTTGTAAATAAACGTGACTGCTTTCTTCCTACTTATATGTGTAAATAATAAATCCAATTACTCTTCTGTACGTCTTCTTGTCTTATTCCTTTTCCTCTTTGTATTCGGTCGCTTTAGAGTTTTCCCGATTGAATAGCGGTGGCGCGATCCGGCCAAAGTTTGGGGCAAATCGGGTATTAATCAAGGAAGCACTGTTTGGTCGTGGTAATACCACCGCTCGGTCAAAATAACATCTTTAACCGCGCCCGTAACAATATATATATATATATAGTTACGTTTGTGTGGGTAGGTAATGAACTACAGTACCTTTGGTGAAGTCAGGATTGTGTAAATTAGCATGGACCGTGTGACGTGAAGAAGAAGCCAACCTCGATGTAACCAAGTAGGAAATCTGTATAGAATATGATCGTATATGTGTCTCCATACCAGGGGTGGAGCTATGCTAATTAGGTAGGGTTTAAGGATAATCCCCAGTGTGTAATTGCCCCTGTGGTTTTTCCCTTCTGTTTTATTTCATCAAAACTCGGCCGGCCAAGCAATCGGCCCCATTGTTACAACAATGGCCATTAAACCGACATTGCCAACAGTACCCATCACATTCCATCAGGCAAGTAAACCCCGCCCCACGACTGCCGACGTCATCTGAACATTCCCGAAGGGTGGCTAGACTCCGCCTTGAGGACTCGTAATAGAGAAACCACGCCCCAAGCATCGTGACTGGGTTAGGAGCCATGGAATGATGTAATGGGATGTCAGGATTGTTCAGGGAGTGACATCACCGAGGGACAAAGGAGGATGCATCCTCTCCCCCCCCCCCCCCCCCTCTCTCTCTCTCTCTTGGTCTTGGGCTGCGTGGCGAGCGGGCATATTTTTTGGCTCTCTCTCTCTCTCTCTCTCTCTCTCTCTCTCTCTCTGTGTTGGACTTCGTGGCAGGCGGTCGCGTGACTCATGTGCGCTCTTTGAAAAAGACTGAGCAAGAACAGTTTGGGGCAGTCTGAATCACGAGAAGTACCTCATGTTGGGCTGTCGAGGAGCGCAACTCCATGCCAGATTGTGTGGTCCTTGCGTGGTGGTTTGGAGGTGACGAACGCCAAGCCCCCTCATTGAGAGTTAAGTGCCAGCTGGCAGAAACATTTATTTTTACTTTCGTTTTCCCATTGTTTGTATGAGAGTTTGAGTGGAGACGTCTCAAATTAGGAAACAGTTTTTAGCTCACATTAATTTTAATTGCTTCACGATTATTTTCATTAAATCCTTTATTTTTGCATTTCATTCTTGTGTTGTGGATATTGATTGTCCCATATTTGTGTCTGTGGGTCGAGTAATAACCCCGTGGCGGCCGTCCGATCAGATAAGGCTTCGGGCCTTTTTTGCGAGCGCCAAAGATAATCCTGCCGAGTTTCGAAATACACCTCAGAGTTAAAGCTCGTTCGGCTATCTGTCCAAGGCAGGTCTTCATCGGCTATAGACTTGACAATATATATATATATATATATATATATATATATATGTATATATATATACAGTATATATATATATATATATATATATATATATATATTGTTGTGGATATGAGAATGTTTTTTTTTTTTTGTTGTTGTTGTGTAAATAGTTGTAAAAATATCGCCCTCCTTACTCCAGTGTTGTATAAAGGTCAAAGTGCGTCCCGTAACTAGTTCATAAACACCACACGTTAGCCAATCATAGATTTTCCCCCTTGTTCCATAGTTATATCTTTATTATGTGTATTAGTGTAAGGCTGTATCTTCCATTAATTGAAATACTCCATTGCACCAAGTGAAATAGAGTAGATTCCTTTCACATTCCCCTTTCGTCAATTGCCAACTACAATTGCCGCCATTAAGCATGTGCTCAGCTCGGGGAAGAAGGGCGTGCCCGCCCATCGTCATCAAGGGTGGAGTCAGAGGGCCTGTGCCCACCAATCAGGGCCGAAGCGAGCTCACCGAGGGGCGTGTCCTGAAGGCCGGCGGCTTGATCGCCTGTGGCGCTATAAAAGCGCGCGCGCAAGAGCCGAGTGTGTGGTTGGACCAAGCGAGAGACGTGCAAAGAAAGGCGCGTCAGAACGTTGGTTGGTGGTTGGTGGCAGAAAGAGAGTTGGTTACAAAAGAGAGTGGGAGAAGTAAAGAGAAGTGAGGCGGAGTGAGGCAGAGTGAAGCCAAGAAAGACAGCAAGCCTTGTGAGGGTTGAGTTGAGGAGGAGCACAAAAAGGGACACCAAGAGTTGCGTCGACGCCACCGAGGTTTTCCCGCCAAGAACGCGAGGAGTCGGAGCTATCACCTCCAGCCCTGCCGTTTGCAGGGACCTGACCCTTCCTCCCCCTCCAGCCATCCACCTCCTGCCATTCCTATCATCATCCCCCATGTAAGTGTGTTCGTAGTCTGTCTTTTGTCTTGTCCCTGGGTATAAGTAAGCTTGTATAAGTTAATATTTGCACTGTGTCACCTGCTTTTTCCATTTTCCCTGTATATAACCTTGACTGCTCCTTTTGCTTAGTGTGTGTAGATAATAAATCCTGTTACTCTTCTGTACGTCTTCTTCTTCTTCCTCTTTACATTCGGTCGCTTTAGAGGTTTCCCCATTGAATATCTGTGGTGCGATTCGGCCAACGTTCAGGAATCGGGTTAGTCGGGGTAACTGTTAGGGCCGCGGTGCCATCCGCTCGGCAAACCAACATCTTATCCGCGGTCCGTAACAATATATATATATATATATATATATATATATATATATATATATATATATACATGTATATATATATATATATGTGTGTCAGCAATGGGTGTGGTTAAAATAGCCGAATCTACTAATTAGGTGTGTCCGCATACTTTTGGACACATCACATTCCATCACATCTATATACAGTCATGTGAAAAAGTAAATACACCCCATGTAAAGTTTTGACTTTTTCAACATATTTCAACATACAGCTATTTGATCTTCATTTCAACCATATTGATAGATAAAGGTGATATAATAAAACAAATATCATGAAACATTTACATTTTGTAGTCCATTGTATAATTTAAATAAACATAAATGCAAATTTCGCATGTGGAAAAAGTAAGTACACCCTTGGCTCTAATAGGTGGTATTGCCCCCTTTGGCAGAAACAACGTCAGGTAGGCATTTCTTATAACTGTCTACCAGTCTCTGACATCGACTGGGAGAAATTTTTGCCCACTCCTCCATGCAGAATTCTTTCAGCTGTGCGATGCTTGAGGGGTTTCTTGCATGCACAGCTCGTTTCAAATCCCCCCACAACATCTCGATGGGATTTAGATCCGGGCTTTGACTTGGCCATTCCAGAACCCTCCATTTCTTTCTTTTCAGCCATTCCTTGGTGGATTTACTGGTATGTTTAGGGTCATTGTCATGTTTCAAGGTCCACCTTCGGTTGAGCTTCAACTTTCCGACAGATGGCCTCACATTATCCTCAAGTACCCTCTGGTACAATGAAGAATTCATCGTGGATTCTATGATGGTGAGCTGCCCAGGCCCTGATGCAGCAAAGCTGCCCCAAACCATAATATTTCCACCACCATGCTTTACAGTTGGTATCAGGTTCTTGTGGTCAAATGCTGTCTTCGGTTTTCGCCAAACATGTCTTCTGGTACTGTGACAAAATAGTTCAACCTTTGACTCATCTCTCCAGAGCACATTGTTCCAGAAGTGCTCGTCTTTGCCAGTGTTCATTGGCAAACTTTAGTCTTGCCCTGATGTTCTTTCTGGACAGCAAAGGTTTCCTCCTGGCACACCTGCCATGTAGATCAAATTTGTGCAGCCTCTTTCTAATGGTAGATTCGTGCACTTTGACATCAACAGTGGCAAGAGCTACCTGTAGGTCCCGTGATGACATTGTGGGGATTCTTAGAGACTTCTTTCAGCATCTTGCGGTCTGCTCTCGGGCTGAACTTGCTGGGGCGGCCTGGCCTGAACAAGTTGGCAGTTCTTTGGAATCTTCTCCACTTGTAGATGATCTTCTGGACAGTCGAATGATTGATTTCAAATTGTTTGGAGATCTTTTCAAATCCCTTCCCAGACTCGTAGGCATCTATAACCTTCTTTCTGAAGGCCTCAGAGAGCTCTTTTGATCTAGGCATGGTGATGCCGCACACTTCAACAACAAAGAGCAAACCAAATGAAATGCCTGATGTTTAAATAAGACAGGTTCCTCCAAGATCCTCTCTAACGATGTTCTAATCATTTGCACCTGAGCTGGTGCACCTGATTCTAATTTTAGGTATTTGAAGTAGTGATAAATGTAGGGGTGTACTTCCTTTTTCCACATGCGAAATTTGCATTTATGTTTATTTAAATTATACAATGGACAACAAAATGTAAATGTTTCATAATATTTGTTATATTATATCACCTTTATCTATCAATATTGTTGAAATTGAAGATCAAATAGCTGTATGTTGAAATATGTTGAAAAAGTCAAAACTTTACATGGGGTGTACTTACTTTTTTACGTGCCTGTATATATATATATATATATATATATATAGCCTATAGAAAGTTTACACCCCTTTAAAAAATTTCACTTTTTATTGCCTATCGCCTGGGATGAAATTGCATTAAATCAGACTTTTCCCACCTTTATTTACACATCGTAACTCACAACTTCCAAGTGAAAAACAAATTCTACAAATTTCAGAAAATCAATAAAAAAAATACAAAACTAGAATATCTTGGTCTAGAATATCTAACCCCTTTCTTCTTCAAATCCTAAACCTCCCCTCCAGGTCGACCAACCCCCCCCCCCCCTCCAAAAGGCTCAACCCCCCTTTCCAAAATCTGTCCCTCTCTGTCTCTGTATTCGCCTCTGTATTCCTCCCGCCCCCCCCCCCCCCCCCCAATCTCCTCACTCCAGCTCTCTGTCCAAACCAAAATAGAATTGCTTGTTCTTTTCACCGAACCAACTCATCCACCTAGTTTTGTCATTACTCATCCACAACCTTTGGAAATATGCTATATGTCATATTTGGCCACATTTCTCAAAGAATCACTTGAAAAACTAGATAGTCTTTATAGACTACTTACCTTGCAACTTTGTGCGAGTTAACTTCTGTTTTTAAGGTTTTTTTTCTTTGATCCAATATGGCTGCCAGACCACGGGAGTGATGACAACATAAATTTATATTCTCTCATATAATTGTTGCATAAATCATGCTCAAGAAACTTCAAACTGATCAGACGAAGCGTTGTCCCTGTCGAATTATGACGTCATAATTAAGGCACCAAAGACGTCATCGTTAACAACATTTATTCCCCCATGTGGCGTTCTTTACAATGAGCCACATTTCAATTTTTTCAATGGAGCTGTTTCAGAGATATGGAGGTGTAACGTTTTTCCAAGATGACTTCCGTACCTATGACGTCATGACCTATGACATCATAATTATGAGTAAAAGATTATACAGTTCCTATGGTAAAATTTCGTGTCAATTGGACCAACAGTTGCTGAGAAAATTAATTTTTAAAATGCAGACACGCACGTACGCACGCCACACATACGGATGCAACCGAATGCCTAACCCTGTTTTTCGCTTCGCGAGCGCAGGGTAATTAAAAAATTATCGTATGCAGATCCGGATTCAGCTCTTCACCAAAATCAAATCGATTTGTCCTCGTCACACACCCAAGCTGTCCACCAAGTTTCGTCTCAATGAGTCTATAACGTTTTGAGATATCGTGCTGTACAGTCTGTCTTTTTTGGTGCCATCACTCAATGGTGAAGAATAATTTTGAAAATTCTAGTATCCGGATCTTCACCAAAATGTAATCATTTCGGCCTTGTCGAACTCCCAACATCTCCACCAAATTTCGTCCGAATCCGTCCACAACTTTTTCAGATATCCTGTTCACAGACAGACAGACATTGTTGAAAACATCCTCCCTTTCCCATCTCTGTCCCTTTGTCCACATTAAGTAAAAGAGGTAAAATACATAAGACTACTGTGGCTTTTTGTGATAGAGAATGGCTGAATTATAGCAATTCATTTGAGGATGAATAACGTTATCTCGAAAGCATATATTTGGATTTGTTGGGAGAGGCAATGACTTGGTGGATGTTGGAGATGGTGGGGGTTGTAACGGTTGAATGCCGTTGTTTAGATGATGTGAGTTTGTGTGATAAATGTCATGGGACATTGTGTGGAGGGAGAGTTGTGAGGAGGAGCTATGATCACATTATATTGTGTTTCAAAAGGAAGGTGATGCAGAAATGGCTCCTGTCTTTATTTCACATCATTAGTGCTGAGTATAACATGGAAACCGCTTGGTGAGAGGTTTTGGACTTTGTACAGTGGCCTGCAAAAGTATTCATCCCCCTACAAAGTTTCCACATTTTTATGCCACCTGAGCTTATTTCATGATGCTTTCAAATCAAACTTAATATATAGCGTCTTCACAAACTACTCCAAAGTGACAAATCCAAAAAATGCGGAGAAAATGTTTATAAGTTAGATTAACAGAAAATAATCAGATGATCCTCAGTTACATTAATTTGGATTCAAGCATTTTGCCTTATTAACCCTAAATTACTTCAGGAGCAAATTATTTGTTTGAAAGGTTAAAAAACAGATGTGATACATTTCACCTGTATGTAATGATTGATTTAACTGAAAATGAAGTTCTCCCACTTATCTAAGGAGTATTAAGGTGGTGGTGGTTCGTGTGCAACCAGCCGGCTGCTGGTTGCATCATTTTTCTGTGCGGCGTCTGCCGCTGATGCAATGCCTCTCTATAACCAGTTAGCTGGTACTGATTTTGCCGACCTCGGAAGGATGAACAGGCCGAGTCAACCCCACCTGGCGTTAATTTCAACAGGATTCAAACTCAGGAACTTAGGATCCCAAGCCCGCCGCCCTAACCATTAGGCCAACACCAGGTATTTCAGTCTTAAGGTGCAACTCACTTGGTAAACCAACAAGGCAAACTTTAAGACCAAGGAGTTTTCCAAAGAAGTCGGACATAAGCTTTCCAAGTGGTGGAGAAGCACTGTTCAGGAGAGGGTTATAAGAAGATTTCAAAGTCAATCATTATCCCTTTGAGTACAGTGAAATCCATCAGAAGTGGAAGATGTATCATACCACCTAGACTCCATCCAGATCAAGTTTCACATCCAAACACAGCAACCTCGCAAGCAGGAAACTGGTTTGTGATGTCACTGTAAATCCAACAATGATTTTTAAAGATCTCCAAGGCTCTATGTCTGAGATGGAGGTCGGTCTTCATCAATCAACAATATCCTGTTCCCTTCACAAAGCTAGCCTCTCTGGATAGGTGGCAAGAAAGAAGCCATTACTGAAAAAGACGCATCTAAAAGCTCATATGGAGTTTGCGAAAAAGCAACTTAATGATACTGCAGGAATGTGGAAAAATATTTTGTGGTCAGATGAGACTGTTTTTCATCAGCAAGGACTGGCAAGCTGGTCAGGATGGAAAGGACAATGGATGGTGCAGAGTACATGAGAATCTTTGATGAAAACCTGCTTGAGTCAGCCATCAGCGGTCACGTTTAATTATTTTTTTTGTGGTCCACTGGGCCACCTAAGTAGATTTTTTTTAAATGTCCCGCCAGCATTTTTGGAGGCACGACCGTATATTATTTGGTGGTGAATGAAAGTTCATAAAAATCGGTATCCACGTTTAAATTACTATTTCTCACGACACCTACAGATCAAATGTCAGCGCTTTGCATACCAGCATCCTCGCAGCTCATCATCACAGAACACTCCTGTCAGCTATTCAATCATCTACCTACTACCTTACAGCAAAATAATACTAGAACAATTTTAATGTTTGCTGAAGAAAGATTTCTTCACATATTAACCCATTTATTACGTTTTCTAAAACAATTGTGAGCGCTACACACTTTCAGCCATTGACGAGATTAATTGTTGTGTTGAAATGATGGAAGACTGAAGTGCACGTTCTCTCTGAGATGGAGTCTCAGCACTGCATGAGCATTGGAGTAGCACCATGTGATAAAATGGGGCATTCCGGTCACTTCTAAAATTAGGCAGCCAATCAGAAATCATGCACTGTACACTTATCTCTGGCACACATTGCTGGTATATTTGGGCATTGCGCAATCGCATGCCCACACTGCATGCATGCTTTATATAATTATAGCATGTGGCTTACGATGTGGTGTGTGCATATTGCAAGCTCGTGGCCTTTCTTATACATCCAGAGGCGGCGTTAGGGTTAGAGCAAACCAAGCTCGGTGAACAAAAATAAATAGACATATTAAGGACATTTCCATGAAACAGAATTAATAGCCGGCGAAGCTGGTGTTGTGAATGAACGCGTACGTATTATGTTGAAAAGCCAGATTTTGCTGGATCCTTTGAGAATTTCGAAGCTTTGATGCACCAAATCGCTCCATGGAGGCCGCCATCTTGCGGATGCGGAAGTTTGCATAAAAAATTGCGGAAAGGTTCAATAGGAGTTTGTTTCACCCGTCTTTGTTTGATTCACAATCTTATGCACCTCTAATTTGTAATTAAAATACTTTAAGACCAACCTCGTTCCCCGGGCCCATACGGGCCCTGGTTATCTTCAATTAAAATCTTCACCAAACACTGGAACCAATGAGATTCGAGCATTTGAAAAAATATTTCAAAGAAGCTTATTACCACATTTCGGAGGCTGAAAACGGCGTCAAATATTCTAAAATTGACGAAGAATTATTTTTTAGAAATCTCGCGGGCGTCGGGGATAGTTTTTCAAGGCCGGAAATATCCGAAGTTGAGACTGAATTCACCGAATTAATCAAGAAGTAAATTTTATCAATTTTAATCTCATCCAGAATGCAAATGGTGTCATTTTGAACTAGGTACGGTACCTACTACACCTACCTGCTACCAACTACCTAACCTACTGATGCCATAGTGATGGGTAAAATAGTGGCAAGAGGCTTTGGCTTCGCTGGCTCATTGCGGCTTTGCAGTAGGGTCATATTAAGGACCACTAAGCTTTTGTTGTGCTTCTTCGAAGAAGAGGAACACAAACCTGTCCCCCAGTCACAGATGTTGATGAAATGGATCTGCAGTGGTCCTAGTGACCCCGCCCCAGACTCTGCAACCTCCAATTGGAGCACTGAACACTGACCAGGTCCTCCAACCTAGAACATTGGTGGTGATGATGTCAGCAGAGAGCAACCAATCGTAATTGGTCTTGTTGATAGGTGGCCTATATAGGTTCTTCTTCAATGTCTCATTCACTTTGAGCGAATACTGTATCACCTGAGGAGTGCACAATGAAAAGCTTTGTGGTTCTTTTTAATTCTGTTTCATGGAAATGTCCTGAATATATCTGTTTATGTCTATATTAAAGTTTTGTAGTACTAACCATCTTTTTACTATATTATTGTTAATATTATTATTATTTATATTATTATTTTGCAGTACTATACTGCAATGTTATTATGCTATTCTCATTATTCTTGTTTTACTTTCGCCACTTTAAGTGGCCTTAGGAAAATGTCACAATAAGGTGGAACGACGCTCAAGCTACACTACACATCATCCCAAGGCAGAAAAAGGCAATAAAACATGGGAATTCCTCTAAAGTGTTTGCAGTTGAGTCTAAAGCAATGTAAGCAATGTGAGTGTGAAAATAACATGGAGGGAGTCCTTTATGATACAAATTTCGGGTTCTGAAGCGTCACTCATAATACCCTCTCCCACCACCACTGGATGTAGCGTATACGGTACACGTTTATGAAGATAATGTATGTCGCTCCACCTTTGGAACTCCAAGTGAGGGGAGCAAATTAAATCCGTTACAACCTTTGCCATAAGACATGTAGTTTTTTTAAAATATATATACATATATATATATATATATATATATATATATATATATATATATATATATTCAGTCGAGGCTCGTGTAAGAGTTAACACATAGAACATATAATAAAGGGAGCGGGAGACAAGAGGGATATATATGTATGTATATATATATATATATATATATATATATATATATATATATATATATATACATATATATATATATATATATATATATATATATATATATATATATATATATATATATATATATATATATATATATATATATATATATATATATATATATATATATATATATATATTGTAGCGGTTACCGCTGGATGCACACAATCGCCTTGCACCGGCCAGAACACGGCCAAACGCGCCTCTCCCGGGCATGCCCGGACTCACTGTTCCCGGGCACGCCCGAACCACCCGGGCACGCCCGGTCTCGTCTTTCCCGGGCATGCCCGCTCTCGCCTTTCCAGGGCTCGCCCAGAGCGTCCGGGCATGCCCGCTATCGCCTTTTCAGGGCTCGCCCAGAGCGTCCGGGCATGCCCGCTATCGCCTTTCCAGGGCTCGCCCAGAGCGTCCGGGCATGCCCGCTATCGCCTTTCCAGGGCTCGCCCAGAGCGTCCGGGCATGCCCGCTATCGCCTTTCCAGGGCTCGCCCAGAGCGTCCGGGCACGCCCGCTATCGCCTTTCCAGTGCTCGTCCAGAGCGCCCGGGCACGCCCAGCCTCGACTTGCCAGGCCGCAGCCAAACACGCCCGGGCAGGTCCAGACTTGCCTTTCCAAGGCTCGCCCTTGACACCCGGGCATGCCCGGTATAGCTTTTGCCGGGCAAACTTCCCGACATAAATGTGTATATATATTGCTGCCCGATAAACGGGCTTGTGAGAATACCTGAGCTGTTTTGTTTCAATAAAGCAACTCGGACGAATTCCGTCTTTGGTCGCGTCAATTATTTCGACTCGCGTTGGAGCGCAGTTCCTTCATTGGTGACCTACCGACATGGATACGGCAGTGACGCTTAAACTGCCTACCTTCTGGGAGGCTCACGCGGCTGTTTGGTTCGCTCAGGCGGACTCTCAGTTCGCCCTGCGAGGCATCACCGCGGACGACACCCGCTTCCACCATGTTGTGGCGGCGCTCGGTTCCGCCACCGCGGCCCGCGCCTTCAGCCTCCTCGAGCACCCGCCAGCTGCTGACAAATACGACGCGCTGAAGACACTCCTCCTCGACGCTTTCGCCCTCTCACCGGCAGCACGCGCACGGCGCCTGCTCGCTCTGCCCGAGCTCGGCGACACGCGCCCGTCCGAGCGCATGGACTATATGCTCTCGTTGCTCGGTGAGCACTCTCCGGATTTTCTGTTCCGCGAGCTGTTCCTTCGCCAGCTGCCTCACCCGGTACGCCTCGCCCTGGCTGGCACGTTGATCACGGATTCCCGCGCCCTCGCCAGGGAAGCCGATAAGATCTCCTCGGCGGGCCAGCACATCGGCGCGGTTACCTGGAGCCCGCCGCCGTCCGAGGCGACGCCCACGACGCCCGAGCGCCCTGCGCGGTTGGAGGCCGAACTGCCGGTGCAACTGGCGGCCGCCACGCCGCACCGCCCGCTTCCGACACGACGGCCGGGGCCTCCACCTGACCGGGCGTGGTGTTATTACCACGCCAGGTTCGGACACAAGGCTCGGACGTGCCGGCCCCCGTGCACTTTCGGCAGGTCGGGAAACGGCCGGGCCGGCGTTCATTCCCAGCCATGAGCGCCGGCCACTCGGGCAACTTGCTGTTTATTCGGGACAAAGCGTCTGGGCGGCGTTTCCTGTGTGACACCGGCGCCCAACTGAGCATCATACCCGCCTCCGAGCAGGACAGGCGGGACGCCGTTTGCGGCCCCTCTTTGGTCGCTGCTAATGGCTCGGCCATACGCACTTTCGGCCCACGCGTCGTCACCCTCTGCTTCGGCAGCCAGCATTTTCAATGGACTTTTGTGACCGCCTGCGTCCCCATGGCTTTGCTGGACGCCGACTTCCTCTGCGCGCACGGGCTGCTGGTCGACGTCAAACGTCGTCGCCTTGTCAACGCCGAGACCTTCAGCTCCCTGGCGTGCACGATGAGCAGCTCCGCGCCGACCGAACTGGCGTGCGCCCTCCCGGCAGCGAACGAGTTCGCTCGCCTGCTCGCGGAATTCCCGGCCCTCACGCGGCCGACGTTTTCGGCCGTCGCGGTGCGGCACGGGATCGAGCACCACATACCCACTACGGGCCCGCCGGTCTACGCCAGGGCCCGCCGCCTCGACCCGGCCAAGCTCGCCGTGGCGAAGGCCGAGTTCGATGCGTTGGAGCACCTCGGCATCGTGCGGCACTCCGAAAGCGCATGGGCCTCGCCACTGCACATCGTGCCAAAGCCGGGGGGTGGATGGTGTCCGTGTGGCGACTACCGCCGTCTCAATGACGCTACCACCCCCGACAGGTACCCGATCCCGCATATTCAGGACTTTTCCGCCCGTTTGGCGGGACGGGTCATCTTTTCGAAAATTGACCTGATACGGGGCTACCACCAGGTACCTGTCCGGGCGGCCGACGTCCCGAAGACGGCCGTCATCACGCCGTTCGACCTGTTCGAATTTTTGCGGATGCCGTTTGGCCTCAAGAACGCGGCCCAGGCGTTCCAGTGCTTGATGGACGGCGTGCTGCGCGACCTGCCATTTATTTTCGTCTATCTGGACGATATCCTCGTCGCCAGCACGTCCCGCGCTGAGCCCCTCCTCCACCTCCGAACACTGTTCGGTCGCCTCAGCGAGCACGGCTTAATTGTCAACCCGGTCAAATGCCACTTCGGCGCGACGACCGTTGACTTTTTGGGCCACCGCATCACCAAGACCGGGGCCGTGCCGCTGCCGACCAAGGTCGAGGCCATCACCACGTTCCCGCGTCCCCGTTCCATCAAGGCCCTCCAAGAGTTCCTCGGCATGGTGAATTTTTATCACCGATTCGTGCCCCGTGCTGCTCAGCTCATGCGGCCCCTTTACGAGGCCCTCCGGGGCAAGCCGGCCAAGCATGACATTGTTTGGTCCGCGGCCATGGACGCGGCCTTCGCCAGCACCAAACGGGCCCTCGCCGACGCAACGCTGCTGGCTCACCCGGTGATCAACGCGCCCATCGCCCTCACTACGGACGCCTCCAACTACGCGGTGGGCGCCGTCCATGAGCAATGGGTGGACGGAGTTTGGCAGCCACTCGCTTTTTTCAGCTGGCAACTCCGGCCGAACGAGTTAAACTACAGCACGTTCGACCGCGAGCTGCTCGGGCTATTCCTGGCCGTTCGCCATTTCCGACACCTCCTGGAGGGCCGCCCGTTCATGGCTTTCGTCGACCACAAGCCGTTGGTCTACGCAATGGCTAAGGTAACGGAGACGTGGTCGGCCCGCCAGCAGCGCCACCTCTCCGCCGTGTCGGAGTTCACCACGGACATCCGGCACGTCGCCGGCAAAGACAACGCCGTGGCCGACTGTCTTTCTCGGGCCAGTGCGAACGCGGTCCACCTCGGCGTGGACTTCGCGCTCATGGCGGCCGACCAGACCACCGACGCCTCGGTGCAGGCACTCCGTGCGGCGGACACGGTCCTCCGCCTGGCCGACATTCCCTTCGCGGGCACCGTCCTGCTCTGCGACGTCTCCCAGGGCCAGCCTCGCCCCATCGTGCCCGTTTCCTGGCAGCGCCGCATCTTCGCCTCCATCCACGGCCTTTCTCACCCGGGCCGGAAAGCTTCTCAGAACCTGGTGTCGGCGCGTTTCGTCTGGCATGGCCTTCGACGAAACATCCGCGACTGGGCCAACGCCTGCACGGCCTGCCAGCGGGTCAAGGTCCACCGCCACACCCAGGCCCCGCTGGCACCTTTCGCCGTGCCTGAACGGCGTTTCGACCACGTCCACGTGGACCTGGTGGGTCCCCTGCCCCCCTCGCGGGGGTTCACCCACCTGCTCACCATGGTGGACAGGACCACCAGGTGGCCGGAGGCCGTGCCCCTCGCCTCCACCACCACCGCCGACGTGGCGCAGGCGTTCATCGCCACCTGGGTCGCGCGCTTCGGCGCACCAGCGGACATCTCGTCCGACCGCGGCCCACAGTTCACGACTGAGCTTTGGGGCGCGGTCGCCCGTTCGTTGGGGGTCACGCTGCACCGCACCACGGCCTACCACCCCCAAGCCAACGGGTTGTGCGAGCGGTTTCACCGCTCCATGAAGGCCGCACTCATGGCCGGCCTTCAGGACGACGGTTGGACAGACCGGCTGCCGTGGGTCCTTTTGGGCCTTCGCACGGCCCCCAAGGAAGACCTCCAGGCGTCCGCCGCCGAGCTCGTCTACGGCCAGCCGCTCCGCGTCCCGGGCGAATTCGTGCCCGACGCTACCAGTCCCTGGTCCGCCGCTCGCCAGCGTTCGGACCTCCAGGAGGCCGCCCGACGATTTGCCCCCGTGCAGACGTCCCGCCACGGTGGCCCCCAGTCCTACGTCCCCCCGGCGCTTCGCACAGCGGAGTACGTCTTTGTGCGTCATGAGGCGCACCGGGGGCCACTCCGGCCACCGTACGACGGGCCCTTCCGGGTCCTGCGACGGGGCGACAAGTCTTTCATCGTCGACTTCGGCGGCCGGCCGGACCGGATTTCTGTGGACCGCCTCAAACCGGCGCACATGGACGTCGACCGACCACCACGGTTGGCCCTTCCTCCGCGGCGAGGCCGCCCCCCGTCCACAGTTCCCCCCGCTCGACCACCCACCACCACGTCGGACCCCTCCCCACGACCCTCCAGGGGTCGCTTTGGCCGGTTCATCCGGACCCCCCTTAAATTGACCCTGCCGGTGCAGGTCGATTCTGGAGGGCCGTGTGTAGCGGTTACCGCTGGATGCACACAATCGCCTTGCACCGGCCAGAACACGGCCAGACGCGCCTCTCCCGGGCATGCCCGGACTCACTGTTCCCGGGCACGGCCCGAACCTCCCGGGCACGCCCGGTCTCGTCTTTCCCAGGCATGCCCGCTCTCGCCTTTCCAGGGCTCGCGCAGAGCGTCCGGGCATGCCCGCTATCGCCTTTTCAGGGCTCGCCCAGAGCGTCCGGGCATGCCCGCTATCGCCTTTCCAGGGCTCGCCCAGAGCGTCCGGGCATGCCCGCTATCGCCTTTCCAGGGCTCGCCCAGAGTGCCCGGGCACGCCCGCTATCGCCTTTCCAGTGCTCGTCCAGAGCGCCCGGGCACGCCCAGCCTCGACTTGCCAGGCCGCAGCCAAACACGCCCGGGCAGGTCCAGACTCGCCTTTCCAAGGCTCGCCCTTGTCACCCGGGCATGTCCGGTATAGCTTTTGCCGGGCAAACTTCCCGACATAAATGTGTATATATATTGCTGCCCGATAAACGGGCTTGTGAGAATACCTGAGCTGTTTTGTTTCAATAAAGCAACTCGGACGAATTCCGTCTTTGGTCGCGTCAATTCTTTCGACTCGCGTTGGAGCGCAGTTCCTTTAATATATATATATATATATATATATATATATATATATATATATATATATATATATATATATATATATATATATATATATATATATATTGTTGCGGATATGAGGTTTGTGTTTTTTTTATTGTGTTGTATTATATAGTAAATTGTTGTAAATATCACCCTCTGTAAAATGTAATGATTCCTTGTAAATACCTCCGTAGTGTAAAGGTCAAAGGGCATCCCATAATTAGTCCATAAAGCATACACGTTAGCCAAGCATAGATTTCCCCCTGGTTGATAGTTATATCTTTATTATGTGTATTAGGGTAAGGCCTTGTCTTCCATTAAGATGACACTCCATTGCACCAAGTGAAATAGATAGATTCCTTTCATCCCCCATTCCCACTCCCAAAACTTTCATTGCCAAGCCTCGATTGCCAATTACGTCCCCTCCAAAACCACCATTGAACATGTGCTCGGGTCGGGGAAGAAAGGCGTGCCCGCCCGTCGTCATCAAGGGCGGAGCCAGAGGGTCGCGCGACCAACCAGGGCCGAGGTGAGCACACCGATGGGCGTGTCCTGAAGGCCGGCGGCTCGATCGCCGGAGGCGCTATAAAAGCGCGCGTGCAAGGACGTTGTAGAGTGGAGTAGTTGCTGAGTTGTGTAAAAAGATCATCCAGAGAGAACCAACTGTAAGAGAACCAACTGCGAGAGTACATTGAGATCACCCAAGGAAGCTTTGTACACAGCAACGGCTGATCAAGTGGACCGATGTTTGTTCCTGAGCTGGTGCTTTTCCGAACAGAGTCCGAGGCTGGCATGTGAGCAAAAGAACATAGAGAACATTAAGGAGATCATCATCCAGGGAAGCACAAAGCCTGTTGTAGTCCTGGCAAAGCACGCGACGTCCACAGCAGCAGCAGCAGCGGCGGCCACAGCAGCAACAACACTCAACAGCCGCTTGGGGCCTGGACGGCGGTTTTGAGCAGGGCCGCGAAGGAACGGCGGCTGCTAAACGCGCCGATCGTGCTGCAGGACCCCTTGGACTTTCCTCTCCCTCCAGCCATCCACCTCCTGCCTTTCCATCCTTCTTGTGTACGTGAGTTTGTTCTGTTTGTTTTGTCCCTGGGTATTTAATTAAGCTCGTATAAGCTAGCGTTGCACTGTGTCTCTAAAATCTTCTGTATATTATTTTATTATCTTTCCTTCTTCCTTGGTTATTTTGAGCCTGTATATAGTAGGAATAAATTTAGTAGTATTTTCCACCTTTTTTTCGTCTTCTTCTTCTTCACATCCGTGTCGCTTTTGTCTTTTCCCTATTGAATATCTGTGGCGCGATCCGGCCAACGTTCGGGAATCGGGTTATTCGGGGTAACTGTTAGGCCGCGGTGCCATCCGCTCGGCAAACCAACATCCTTATCCGCGGGCCGTAACAATTGGTGTCTGGGAGTGAGATACGAGGCCCGAACCAAATTTTTAAAACATCTATAAAAAAAATTTGGTCAAAATTTGGAGCGGCCGAAATTTGGTTTGTTTTAAAGAAAAACCCGAATTTTGAAATCGCGCCATGGCTGGTCAAGGCGACGGGATGTCGGTGGGAGAGATAGATGGGGTAGAATCGACCCAGGACCTGGGGGATATGTATGTGGAGGAGGGCAATGAGGAGGTGGTTGAGGAGGTTTCAGGCGCGCAAGATGGCGCTCTCGCGCACGAGGTTACGGGCGCGCAAAATGGCGCCTCGCACATGGCTACGGCGGCCGCGCCCGCTGTACAAGTGGGAGGGATGGCCCAAATGCAGGCCCTCATGGAGCAATTTATGGCACAAATGCAGGCGTCCCTCAACCTGCAGAAGGACGAGATGAGGGCTAATAGTCAGCAATTGGGGAACCAGATGGATGCTCAGGGTGAGCAATTGGGGGCAATGAGGGATGAAGCGAGGGGTACCAGTACCCAAATTGGGAAAATAGACAGCAAATTTGAGGGATTAGACAGCAAATTTGAGGGATTAGACAGCAAATTTGAGGGGTTAGACAACGGGATAAAAGAGGTAAAAAATGGGTTAGCGGGGCTAGAAAATAGGATGGAAGACAAATTGCGGGCAATAGGGGAGCAATCCGCCCTGGAAATCAAACAGATGGGGAACCAGATAGAGGAGGTGAAAATCGGGGTAGAAGCCAAATTGGATGCTCAGAGGGATGAATTGGGACAGATGAGAGTGGCATCTACAAAAGAGATGGAGGAGATGAAGGAGGAGATACGACGAGGTGTAAGTGAGGAGGTCTCAGGGGTACGCGAGGAGGTAAAGCGAGGTGAGAAGCGTATGGAGAAAGAGGTGAGGAATAATACGGCAAGGTTACAAGGGGGCATAGAGGGTCTGACGAGGGGAGTAGAACAGCTGACAGTGGGACAAAAGGAACTCGTGGACCAAGTGGAAAAGAACACTGCAATAATCGGGGGGTTAAAAGCGACACAAAAGGACATTAAAAATGAATTAATAGCGACACAGAAGGAATGTCAGATGGTACATGAGGGGTTGACGAAGAAGTTGGAAGAGGTGACAGAAGTAATGGAGACAAAGGACCGAGAGGTGAGGACGCACATAGAAACGGTTAAAGTGGCGTTAAAGGAAGAGATAGAGGGGGCGAGATGAAGGAGGTAAAGGAAATATTAGAGGAGGTGGAAGAAGGGGTGAGTGAAATTAAGAAGAGACGAAGGGAAACTAAAAAGGAGATAAAGGAGGAGGTAATGGAATTGGTACAAGGTCTGTGCTCGAATCGTGATGATATGCTCACTAACCAAATAAAGAGTTTGCAGGTGGCAGAGGAGGTGCGGAGACGAGGTGCCAAGGTGAGTGGCGATATATTCGGAAATGCATATGATGTGAGGGGAGCTTCAGTCGGCTTGGGGGTTGATTTGGATCCGGGTGTTCGTGAGGGACCGATGGTGAGATGTATGACTGGTCCGGAGTGTATGGAAAGAGGAGGTGTGCAAGGAGGTCTGGCTATGGGGAGTGAGGGGGTGCTGGTGAGCAAGGGTGTGCGGGTATGGAGTGGGTAGCGGGTTGCGGAAGGGTGGCCCAGGCATCGACACCACCAGGGGTAGTGTTTGGAGGGACGGGGGATGCGCGGGAGCCCCCCGGGAATAGCGTACTGTGGGAGCCCGAATGGTTTGGTCCCACGTTGATCCCGCAAGGAGTGACGCGCGGGGTCCGACCTTCGGGCGCCCACAAGGTCCCACTCGCGCCGTATGACGGCAAGAGTGATCTGAGGGCGTACCTGGCGCAGTTTGAGTAGGTGTGTAAAGGCAACGGTTGGAATCCGGACGAAGGTGGAGTACACCTGGTAGGAGCACTGCGCGGTGCGGCGGCGGAGGTGCTGACAGCTTTACCACCGGGTGCTCTCACCCTGTCAGCTCTCCGTGCGGCTTTAATTAATCGTTTCGGTATCGAGCAGCAAAGCGAGCTTGTTAAAGCGCAGCTTGCGCAGCGTAAACGCAAGCCCCAGGAGACCATCGGGGAACTTGCTCACGATATTCGCCGCGCGGTAGGGATTGCACACGCGGACATGGCAGCAAGTTCCCAGGAAAGCCTGGCGCTGGATCACTTTATCCAGGCCCTTCCGGATCTGGAGCTCCGACAACAGCTCGCCATGTGGCGCCCGCAGACCATGAGTCAGGCGGCCGACGCTGCAGCCCGTTGGGAAGCAGCGAGGCCCCTGGCCCGGGGAGGCGAGCGCCACGCAGTGGCGGTGCGTCAGGTGGGTCCCGTGATGGGGGGCGGCCCCCTAAGGGGGCCCGCCCCTGACGGGGGCCCTGACCTGGAGAGCATGGTCCGGAGGTTAGTGGATCGGCGCCTGGCGGGACCTGGACCATGGCAGGCGGCTCCAGCGGTGGCACCCGGTAGTCCCCAACAGAGTACCCCAATTCGGACATACAGGGGGGGAAATTTGGAATACCGGAGGCAAGCACCTTACCAGGTGAGGTGCTATAATTGTGCTCGGATGGGTCACCGTGCGTGGGAGTGTCGAGCTCCGCGCCGGGACGTTCCCCGTCAGCCGATGCCCTCAACTCCGCCCAGTATCGATCGGCCTAGCCGACCACAGACACCCCCCCGCCAGGGCCAGGGAAACTAGAACGTGCCGGGCATGCAGGGCGGTGTTCGGCAGTAGGGGATGGAGAGAAGCCCTCGTTGACGTGACAGGTCATTCATTGTGGCCAAATTGGGACGGGTAGTTTGACAATTCTGTGCAAAATTGCCGGCGTGGGGGTAGACGCCGTGGTGGACACGGGAGCCAGCGCCACGATCATCAGCCCCGTGATCCTTAATTCGAGTGCAGACGGCTGGGGTAAAATCCAGCGTCTGGAAAACCATAGTTCGCAGTTGGCTACCGGGGCAACGGCTCCGATCATAGGGCGTGGTTTTGTAACCCTCAAGTTGGGATCGGTAAAGCAAGAGATAGAGGTTTGGGTGGCGGAGGTGTGCGACCCGTGCTTAATAGGGTTGGATTTGTTGACTGCCAGCGGTTGTAAAATCGACTTGAGCCGGGGGATCCTGCAATGGGGAGTGGAAGAGTTACCATTGGAGGGGGTGAGCACGGCCGAGAGGGTGGAGCTGGAGGCTCCTGAGGCCGTGACCATCCCTCCGGGGGCCGAGGCCATAGTGCCGGCCCGATGGTCAGCTCGCCCGACATGGCAGGAATCCTGCGGCCTGGTCGAACCGGTGGCAGCGCGATCCATACCTGGTTTAATCGTGGGCCGCACCCTTGTAAAAACGGACGGGCCGGTGGTGGCCGTCCGAGTAATTAACATTAGTACAGAACCACGCACTATAGTGAGGGGCACGAAGATAGCTGGCTGCACCCCAGTTAGAGAAGTCGCGTCAGTGAGGGGCGAGAACGTCCAGCCGAGCCGGCCCCAGGGGGAGCCTTCAATAAGTTCTAGGAATTGGCCCGATCCCATTTGCGAGATGGTAAATCGTAGTAGTGTAGAGTTGGGAGGTACCCAGAGGGAGGCCTTACACAAACTGGTTGGGTCCCATTTGGACCTCTTCTCCTTGTCCACCGAGGATATTGGACGTACGGGCCTGGTGAAACATCAGATCCACACCGGTGAGGCCCGGCCTATTCGTCAGGCCGCCCGACGGCTCCCTTGGAGCAAGAGGGCGGAAGCTGATGAGCAGGTTGAAAAAATGCTCGACGCAGGCGTGATCGAGCCCTCGGGAAGTCCTTGGATGTCACCTGTTGTGCTGGTCAAAAAGAAGGATGGGACCACGCGGTTCTGCGTGGACTATCGCCAGCTAAACAACGTGACACTCAAGGACTCATATCCCCTTCCAAGGATTGATGACACCCTCGATGCCGTTGCGGGCTCAAATTGGTTTTCAACTTTAGACCTCAAGAGTGGGTATTGGCAGGTGGAGATGGATCGGGCAGGGAAGGAGAAAACGGCATTTTCCACAGGTAAGGGGCTGTATCAGTTCACTGTGATGCCGTTTGGTTTGTGTAACGCCCCCGCCACCTTTGAGCGATTAATGGAGCATGTGCTAGGCGGCATGCCATGGCAATCATGCCTGGTATACCTGGATGACGTCCTGGTACATGCCAAGACCTTCCCCCAGGCGGTAGCTAATTTGGACCAGGTGTTCGGGTGCCTCAGACAGGCAGGGTTGAAGCTGAACCCGAGTAAGTGCACTTTGTTTGCAAGAGAGGTGGCCTATCTAGGTCACGTTATCGGCCGCGAGGGGGTAAAAACGGACCCAGACAAAATTAAAGCGGTAGAGGAGTGGCCCGCACCACGTACCATCAAGGAGGTGCGGGGATTTTTGGGACTCTGCTCCTGCTACCGGCGCTTTGTGGCGAAATTTGCGGAGTTGGCCCGTCCCCTCCACCGGCTTACGGAGAAGGGGACGCGATTTAATTGGACACGGGAGTGCCACGAGGCCTTCCAAAAACTGAAGGGGTGTCTAACATCCGCACCCCTTCTAGCTTACCCCACTAGTAACGGGACATTTACCCTGGACACGGATGCGAGCCAGGAAGGATTGGGCGAAGTTTTGTCTCAGACACAGGAGGGCGTGGAGAGAGTGATTGGTTATTATAGTCGGGCCTTAAGTAGGCCCGAGCGAAATTATTGTGTCACTCGCAAAGAGTTATTGGCTATGCTGGCTGCCATGAATCATTTCCACCCGTACCTGTACGGGCGGAAATTTTCGGTTCAAACTGACCATTCCTCCTTGCAATGGCTCCTTCGGTTCAAGGAACCGGAGGGCCAAATTGCAAGGTGGTTGGAAAAGTTGCAGCAGTACGATTTCAATGTGACCCATAGGGCCGGGAAGGCCCATGGTAATGCGGACGCACTCTCTCGGCGTCCTTGTCTGGGGGAAAACTGCAAATTTTGTGCGAGACACGAGGAGAGGGAGCAATTGGGCGATTCTGCCCCGATTCTCGTCGTCCGGGCAACCCGGGTGAGAGGGCCAATTTTGCCACTAACCGCAGATGAAGAATTTGGAACTTTGGCATGGAGCACGGCCCAGCAGGAGGATCCCGTTCTGGGGCCGGTGTTCAAATGGGTCAGATTGGGGCAAAGACCAAAAGGGGAAGAGGTCACCCCCCTCGGGGCGCAGACAAAGGCGTATTGGGCTCAGTGGCAGACCCTGGAATTGAAAGGCAACATCTTATATCGCAAGTGGGTGGAGGTTCCCTCTGATAGAACTTCCTGGCTGGTGATAGTCCCAGACAAATTCAAGAACGTCATCTTACAACAGGTGCATGGTACCCGTTCCGGCGGCCATTTGGGCAGGACAATGACAATATCTCGGGTCCGCCGGAGGTTCTATTGGGTGAATATGGGGCGTGACATACAGGACTGGTGTCGGAGATGCGACGCCTGTTCTGCTAAAAAGGGACCAGCACGGAGGATGAGGGCCCCCCTTCAATTACATCAGGTGGGGGCCCCCCTTGAGCGGGTGGCTATGGATATTCTAGGACCGCTGCCCCGCACCCGCCAAGGTAATAAGTATATCCTCGTTGTAATGGACTATTTCACCAAGTGGCCGGAGGCCTATGCCCTCCCCAACCAAGAAGCCGGGGTGGTAGCACAGGCCTTCGTGGAAGGATTTGTATGTCGGCACGGGATTCCACAGGAGCTGCACACCGATCAGGGTCGAAATTTTGAAAGTCAATTGCTAAAAGATGTGTGCAGACTCCTGTCAATTCGGAAAACCAGGACCACGCCCTTGCGGCCACAATCTGACGGGATGGTGGAAAGGTTCAATCGAACATTGATCCAACAACTGGCATTGTTCACCACCACCCGTCAGGATGACTGGGACGAACATCTCCCGTACTTGTTGATGGCCTACCGAACTAGCCAGCACGGGGCCACCGCATGCAGTCCAGCGTTGCTTATGTATGGGCGGGAGTTACGGGCTCCCGCCGACTTGCTATGCGGTCCCGTGCCAGACACCATGGATACACCGCCGAGGGAGGGTTACGCACGTCACTTGGAGGAAGGCATGGAGCGGGTCCATGCCTTCGCCCGCCGCCAGCTCCATCTGGCGGGGGCCAAGATGAAGCGCAGGTACGACGACCGGAGCCAGGGGAGTCAATACGCTCCGGGGATGAAGATTTGGTTCTTTAATCCCCGGAGGCGGAAGGGCAGGTGCCCAAAACTCACCTCCCCCTGGCAAGGCCCGGGAGTCGTCCTGTCGCAAGTCTGTGACGTGGTCGTTAAGATCAAAATGGGGCCACGGGCCCCCCCTCGGATCGGCCATGCCGACCGTATAAGACCTAATGCCGGCGAGCAGGCGCCCTCATGGATCGCCTCGGCTCTAGATGCCGAGGCAGGACCCAGTACCTCTTGCGACGGGGGCTCGTAGCGTCAGAGGACTGGGGGGATGGTAGTGGGAGATGCCCGATGTGGTGGGATGGCAACTCTGTCATCCCTCACAAAAACGGGGGCAAAGGAGCACTAGGTTATGGGGTTTATGGCAGTGAAAACTAGCCCGGGAGGGTTAGGATATAATGATAGGGATCTAGAAAAGATGACAATAGGTAACGTTAAGATTATTTAGTGACAATGATACCTGTAGTGGGGACGCAGGTAGATTAGTGCTGATGATAACGACGAGGGAGCGCAATAGTTTAAAGGGACGACTGGGAAGCGCAAGTTCCAGAGGGGAGTAGTAGATTAGATGATGCCGTGTGTATGGTGAACAGGTGTGATTGCACAGGTGTGCAACTGAACAGGTGTATGGAGCAGTGTTTGAGAGAGTGATGGTGATGAGTGTTGTATTGACCGAATGGTCCAGCAAGGAAGGAGGGTGCAGGTGGCACCAGGTGTGATTGCACAGGTGTGCAACAACAGGTGAATGGAGAATGGTAGTGTAGAATACATGGAGTGTGGAATATATGGAGTATTGGAATGGATGGTCATGGAGTGAGTATGGTGGAAACTATGGAGTGGAGTGGATGGTGCGAAGGTGTGAATGGGGGAAGGATGGACCCCCATCACGAATACCCGGGGAGGGTAGTGTAAGTGTTACGTAGAGGGTATAGGTAAATTGTGGTTGGATATTGGCATCTGTGGTGCGGGTGAAAGAATGGTATTTGGATCGGTGCATTAGTGTTGTGGAAATGGCTGGGCGTGTAGCCTGTTAGTGTGTGTAGTTGGTTTGGGCACTCCACCACTGTGAGGATGTCGGCCAAGTGAGGCCGCAGGTGGGCTCTGGGAGCCGGTAGAGTTGTTGTGGATGGAGCCCGAGGATCCGGAGGATGGACCCGGGTAGCCCAGTGCCAGAGGGCACCGAGGGGTGACAGAGCCAGGAGGGGCCTTCCCCAATTAGATAGGTTAGGGTGAGGAGCTAGGTAAGCTCGGGTGGCAACTGCAGTGGTGGAGGTGTGCAGGTGGGTAGACCTGCTGGGAGAGCTGCACGACCCAGCCCAGAAATTGTGCAAGGGCACAGGGAGATGAATCGGGGGAGTGAGACCCCAAATTGAGAAGCACCACAGTTTGGTCAATGGGAATTGGTTTTTAGAACCCATAGTGTAAGATGGCCAATGGATTGGCAGGGAAAGACCCCGGGTAGTGTAAAGTGTGTTAATGTCATTTAGAGGATAGTTAGGATTGAAGTCTCCTCGCACCATCTGCATCCACTCACCTGGGAAGACGTACCTCCACACCATGCCATGTTTTATTATTTTTATTGTGCAAATGTTTTGGATTGTGAGACGCATCATGACGTGGGTGTGACATTGTGCTTGATGTTCCATCTCTGCCTCCTTATGAGGATTGATGATGAATTGGGTGATGGCAAATTTTGGATAGAGGGATTGTGGGAACGAATTTGGAATAGAAGAAATATGGGGAAGACGTGACAGTAGCGACGAATTTGTAAATGTGTAGATTTTTGTAAATATGGGGTAAGGGCAAGGGTAGGGTAGGTGACAGGGGGGGTGACGTACTGTAGGGACGAGCTTTCTCACTTCGCTCTCCGTACGCACTTCACCTTGCATTGTCTTGTTTGATGTGTACCCTTGTGACCTTACCCCTCGCTCATCTGTCTTTCCCCCCTTTGTCTCCCACATGAGGACCTGTGCACCACTGGGCGCCGAGGGGAGCGTGCGTGAGTCCGCCATTGTGCGCCCGGAACTCCCAGAACCAGCTGTCTGCATCGATGCACCACATTATGGACCACATGTCTGTGGCTGAGCACCACTTATGGACCCCATAGGTTGGGGCATGGCCCCTCTGCTGGAACCGGCCATGAAGGCCCGAAATCTTGCTGGCGGACCTTGATCACAGGGCACCGATGCCCCACAGGTGAACCACACTAGTCGGCCCTGTGGGCCAGAAATAAAATAAATAAACATGGACACATTGGGTGCATTATTTTAATACAAATAGGCCGCCAGCAACAGAAAATGACAACAACTGGAAGAAAGCAAATAGCCAGCAGAGGGAGCCGAAGAGCAAGAGACCACCTGCAGGGTTAGGGGTAATTGTTTTTATTTTTATTGATGAACAGAGATGACTGTGCACCGATTGGTGCTTGAGGGTGCTTTGGTGCGTTTTTGGGTGCTTTCATGGTGCGTCGATGCAGAGCAGACTGTCTCTCCCCCCCAAAAGAACAATCACAGGTCCTGGGTTAGTTTTGTAAATAAAAGCAGAGCCATTGTAAATAATGCTCCCCACCGTCAGTGTATAGTTTGAAGACCATTCCGCAATTCGGTTAGCTGTGGGCGTGAGTCTGTTAGGTAGGGTGCAATGGAGCAGCGGGACATATTTATTTATGTTTTAAAACTGTCGCACTCAGGGTCAGGTTAAAAGTAGAGGGAACTACACGTACGTGTCACACTAAATTAAAGTTATAGGCCCGGGCCGTGCCTAAGAGGGGGAGGGTGCAGTGTTGCGGATATGAGGTTTGTGTTTTTTTTATTGTGTTGTATTATATAGTAAATTGTTGTAAATATCACCCTCTGTAAAATGTAATGATTCCTTGTAAATACCTCCGTAGTGTAAAGGTCAAAGGGCGTCCCATAATTAGTCCATAAAGCATACACGTTAGCCAAGCATAGATTTCCCCCTGGTTGATAGTTATATCTTTATTATGTGTATTAGGGTAAGGCCTTGTCTTCCATTAAGATGACACTCCATTGCACCAAGTGAAATAGATAGATTCCTTTCAACCCCCATTCCCACTCCCAAAACTTTCATTGCCAAGCCTCGATTGCCAATTACGTCCCCTCCAAAACCACCATTGAACATGTGCTCGGGTCGGGGAAGAAAGGCCTGCCCGCCCGTCGTCATCAAGGGTGGAGCCAGAGGGTCGCGCGACCAACCAGGGCCGAGGTGAGCACACCAATGGGCGTGTCCTGAAGGCCGGCGGCTTGATCGCCGGAGGCGCTATAAAAGCGCGTGCGCAAGGACGTTGTAGAGTGGAGTAGTTGCTGAGTTGTGTAAAAAGATCATCCAGAGAGAACCAACTGTAAGAGAACCAACTGCGAGAGTACCTTTTATGGCGCATTGCGGTCATCGCAAGGTACTGCGTGATAACATCCAGAAAGAACCAACTGTAAGAGAACCAACTGCGAGAGTACCTTTTATGGTGCCTTGCGGTCATCGCAAGGTACTGCGTGATAACATCCAGAGAGAACCAACTGTAAGAGAACCAACTGCGAGAGTACATTGAGATCACCCAAGGAAGCTTTGTACACAGCAACGGCTGATCAAGTGGACCGATGTTTGTTCCTGAGCTGGTGCTTTTCCGAACAGAGTCCGAGGCTGGCATGTGAGCAAAAGAACATAGAGAACATTAAGGAGATCATCATCCAGGGAAGCACAAAGCCTGTTGTAGTCCTGGCAAAGCACGCGACGTCCACAGCAGCAGCAGCAGCGGCGGCCACAGCAGCAACAACACTCAACAGCCGCTTGGGGCCTGGACGGCGGTTTTGAGCAGGGCCGCGAAGGAACGGCGGCTGCTAAACGCGCCGATCGTGCTGCAGGACCCCTTGGACTTTCCTCTCCCTCCAGCCATCCACCTCCTGCCTTTCCATCCTTCTTGTGTACGTGAGTTTGTTCTGTTTGTTTTGTCCCTGGGTATTTAATTAAGCTCGTATAAGCTAGCGTTGCACTGTGTCTCTAAAATCTTCTGTATATTATTTTATTATCTTTCCTTCTTCCTTGGTTATTTTGAGCCTGTATATAGTAGGAATAAATTTAGTAGTATTTTCAACCTTTTTTTCATCTTCTTCTTCTTCTTCTTCACATCCGTGTCGCTTTTGTCTTTTCCCTATTGAATATCTGTGGCGCGATCCGGCCAACGTTCGGGAATCGGGTTAGTCGGGGTAACTGTTAGGCCGCGGTGCCATCCGCTCGGCAAACCAACATCCTTATCCGCGGGCCGAAACAATAGATATACAGTGGAACCTTGACTTACGAGTGCCCCAACTTACGAGTTTTTCGAGATACGAGCCGTCGCTCGGGCGGTTTATTGCTTTGAGATGCGAGGCGAGATCCGAGTTACGAGCTTTCGCCACCCGGTCACGTGGTTATCTTGCCGTTCAAGTACAGTATCTCTGTCATATAGCGCTGCGTTTTTGTTTTCGCATTTTGGTTATTTCGAGTTCACGCCGCCAGGTGGGTTCTGGTCACGTGGTTATCTTGCCGTTCAAGTACAGTACGTATCTCTGTCGTATAGCGCTGCGTTTTTGTTTTCGCATTTTGGTTATTTCGAGTTCACGCCGCCAGGTAGGTTCTGGTCACGTGGTTATCTTGCCGTTCAAGTACAGTACGTATCTCTGTCGTATAGCGCTGCGTTTTTGTTTTCGCATTTTGGTTATTTCGAGTTCACGCCGCCAGGTGGGTTCTGGTCACGTGGTTATCTTGCCGTTCAAGTACAGTACGTATCTCTGTCGTATAGCGCTGCGTTTTTGTTTTCGCATTTTGGTTATTTCGGAAAATTTCATGTTCATGTCGAACATTTCATGTTCATGTTCATGTTTTCATGTTCATGCCATGCCAGGCCACAACTTGTTCAGAGTGCCGGCGATAGCTCGCCTTCTCTTTGTGGAAAACACGGTGAGATCCTTAACATCCAACAACTAATGGGACGCAAACGGGGCGCCCAGTTTAGCGGTACACACATTGATGAATCACCCTGCCTGTGATTCACCCATGACAGGTTATAGCTGGGTCGGGATTCAAACCCAGGCTGGACAGTTTAGACTTTAGAGTCA
>NW_027618384.1:0-2500 GCF_964187855.1 Myxine glutinosa | reverse complement strand
CGGGCTCTGTTCGGAAAAGCACCAGCTCAGGAACAAACATCGGTCCACTTGATCAGCCGTTGCTGTGTACAAAGCTTCCTTGGGTGATCTCAATGTACTCTCGCAGTTGGTTCTCTCTGGATGATCTATTTACACAACTCAGCAACTACTCCACTCCACAACGTCCTTGCTCGCGCGCCGCGCGCTTTTATAGCGCCTCCGATGATCAAGCCGCCGGCCTTCAGGACACGCCCATCGGTGCGCTCACCTCGGCCCTGATTGGTCGGCACGGCCCTCTAGCTCCGCCCTTGATGACGATGGGCGGGCACGCCTTTCTTCCCCGACCCGAGCACATGTTCAATGGTGGTTTTGGAGGGGATGTAATTGGCAATCGAGGCTTGGCAATGATGAAAAGCAATGAAAGTTTTGGGAGTGGGAATGGGGAATGAAAGGAATCTACTCTATTTCACTTGGTGCAATGGAGTGTCATCTTAATGGAAGACAAGGCCTTACCCTAATACACATAATAAAGATCTAACTATCAACCAGGGGGAAATCTATGATTGGCTAACGTGTATGCTTTATGGAATTAACTACGGGAACGCCCTTTGACCTTTATACAACACTGGAGGCAGGAGGGTCCAGACTTAAGCAATAATTCACAACAATTTACTACAATACAACACAATAAAAAAAATACAATCCTCATATCCGCAACAATGTATATGTATGTATATATATATATATATATATATATATATATATATATATATATATATATATATATATATATATATATATAGTGACGTGTTCCTCCCCGACCTCCTGGTCTCGGTAAACCTCCGAACCCTGAGAGGAGCCACGACAGAAAAATATGTTATTCTGTGTCAGTAATCAATAGTGAAACCACACCAATGATTATAAACGAACAAAAGTTGTATTAAAAATCACACACAAGAATAACGGTACAACCAATAGCAATCAAAAGTGCACTCAATACATCTTAAGATGGTACCATCAGCTAAAGTAAGATAACTCACTGCGCTCCCAGTGAATGAAAAAGAACACTCCTCAATGTCTCTATAACTCAAAGGTGATCCCCTCCTGCGAGTAGTGATGAGGCGAAGAGGTGATGAGGCATAGGTAAAGCATGGACCGTCACGTGGTCCAACAAAAAGCAAACTGGCGCCGGAAAGGGAAATCCCAAAGGCGCGATCCAGACGTGCACGTTCACCGTTCAATCAGCGAACCGCCACGTAATCTTCAAATGCTGCTTTTGCGCACACACATCCCCGGCAGATGACAGGATGGTGAGAAAAGCTGATGCGCAGCAAAACCTTTTTCGGTGAACAAAGCATGAGGTTCAAAATGGCCGACAGCTCTTACTTGAGTCGAAGCGACCTGGCGAGGATTCTCCGGAACCTCAACGCCTATACCTGACTACGCAGATTTCTCAATCCTCCAGCGATAACACCTATCACAGGAAATTCCTTTCAAGGAGACTCAAAGTTCACTCGCAACTTTCGTTCGATCACGCTCGCTACGGAGTTTCAAGACACACGTCTTGTCCAACTTTTCTCGCCACGCCTTCTTCTTCCTCTTCCTCTTCATCGTCGTCTTCCGGTTCCTGATCCGGCTTCCTGTCTCTTTTAAACATTAACGCTTTTAACCTTTGCAAACGATTCATGAACAATAAACCTTTTGAAGACAATAATATTACATAATATCAGAAATATGTCAAGTGGATGAAAACCACAACAACGGAAGTGACGAATCCGTAACACTTCCCCCCCTCAAGAAAGAAAGTTTGAACATAGCGAAAACTTTATTTGCAAGCAAACTCTTTAAACAAACAAAAGTAAACTCACAACCCAAATTGTCACTTCCCGTGAGCAACAATAATCAATATTTTCCAAAAATAAAGCAACAAAATTTCACACCACCCACAGAGATTTTCAAAGTTAATTCACTCTGGACAAAGCATCAGCAACGACATTGTCCCTGCCCTTTACATGTTCAATTTCCAAGTTGAACCCCTGCAAAGCCAAACTCCATCTCATCAACCTCTGATCTTTTTTACTTTTAGTTTCTTTTGAATGAAGGTTAAGGGGTTGTGATCAACAATCCAAAGTCAAGCAAATCTACAGCACTTTTCCCGGGAGGCCGAGCTGAGAGCCAGGTTCCATGGTGGTTGCGTGGTGAGGCCTGGAAGTATTCACTACATAGACGCCTTTAGGAACGTGGAGTTCACGGTTAATCCGTATAGGAAAGTTCACTACATGGACGCCTTTAGGAACGTGGAGTTCACGGTTAATCCGTGTAGGAAAGTTCACTACATGGACGCCTTTAGGAACGTGGCGTTCACGGTTAATCCGTGTAGGAATCTTGGCTCGGCTGCTCCGCAGCATTCAGTGCTTCAACTCTTCCGAACTTTCATAATAATCACGGTTGGACCACTTGTCATTGTAGTCACATGAATAGCGGTCTCCTTCTCGGCCACTACTCTGATAAATCATTCCTT